>NC_068358.1:3952042-4164542 GCF_020536995.1 Dreissena polymorpha
ACGCATCCGTAGTTCAAATTAAAGCGCATATCATTAAAAAAGAAAGACATGAAACATCTTCGATATTAAATTCGATAATGACGGTCATTGTGACTTGAAAAAAAAACAGTGTGTGCGTAAGTGTGTGTGCGCGTGCGTGTGTGTGTGTAGGGGGGGGGGTTAACATGGATACGGGAAATGCAGGACTTTTATTTTTTTAAGAAATATACATAGCCATTATTGATTCTAAAGAGCAATGTGAGGTGAAGCTAAGTTCTTTCAACAAAATATGGAATTTAATAAAAACCCTAACAAGCTTAATACAAATGTGTGGAATGGACATTGTAACTAACTAGGACAAGGTGATTGCACATTCTGTAATGGGTACTGATGTATGTCAATAGTGTGACAGTCATGTGAACATCTGCGGGTTATGTGGGAAGTTTTGCCCCCACTTGTTTTTTACTCCCACTTGTTTAAGTCCTGAATGATTTGCATTGACTGTTTCAAGGTGAAGAAACACGTTTTAATCAAATTTTAAGATTAGTGTTGTGTTTATTAGGGAATCGTTCACTTGTCTTATAGAACCAGCAAGGATGCAACATGTTAAGTTTAGAATTCAATCAATTATAACAGACATTTAAATGTCTGGCTAATCAAAAATATAAACAATGTTTATAGTCATAAACTTTTGTTTGTGTACTGGTGTGGCGATTTCATAAATTCTATGCTTTATGAAAGGTAATGTTATCGGAAAAATTTGATGTTTGTGTTCTGCCATTTTCCTTATTACGAATTGACAAATATACTTTATTTACATAACAATAACATTACAGTCCACTATTCAGTTTTTGCTCACAGTTTAATCACCAAGCCAAGATTCCAGCCAATAAAACATGTGGGTGCTAGAGGTTAATCGTGTGATGCTACTTTGAAGCAAGGGAAGGAATTTGTTATTACAGGCAAGCGTTAAAAATACTAAAATTGAAGAAACATGATCACAGTTTTCGTATTTTTTCGTATTTATTTTTTCTCTAAACAATTGCAACAAATTAAAAGATACAATGGCATGCTACTGGGATTGAACCCTGGACCTCCGCAAGCAAAAGTTAACTATTAATTCACCACACAGGCATATACTTTTCTATCTATTTAGGCCAAACAGTACACAAGTCCATTGAAAACTCGTAGACGTCCCACATCACTACAGAAATACATACAAATATAGGAATAATGAAACTCCAGAGGCATTAAGAAAGGAAATTATTGTAAAAATCCGTCCGTCTTTTGTTCAAGTAAGTGACCATTTGCTTATATAATACATGGCAAAACATAAAACAAAACAGTAAACATAAAACTTTATTTAAGGGCATATTGACGGTATTGCCCCTGTATATACCGTACACATGAAGAAACTATGCATATTGTATCATTCACGCACTTGTTTTTCTAGCAAAAATTAAAGCTTATTGAAATCGTGTAAAAACCACTTCTTATAATATTTACATAATCGATACAAGGCTCCAATCGGATTCGATATCAGAACTACAAAAATCGCGAACAAGAGAAGTTTGTAGCGGTAGTTCATGTACATTTCATTCATACTGTTTTGTGTACCTCTTCCATTTTTACCGCTTTTTCAAAGATTCCTGAGACAACTGTTAAAAGTAAATTTTTAACGGAGTGTTTATAAAGACGAGACAACTATGCTAAATACTCGTTCCATGAATATCATATTTGCTGAAATATATTTCTGTACAAGCCGTCGATATGCTCCTTTAAAGCTGGTGTACCATCTTGGAACTGCCCTTTCAAAGTATTAGCGGATTAAAGGCTCGCTGAACCTCACACTAAGCCAGTTTATATGCTAAAATATTATATTTTAACTTATTTACTCACGTTGTGATATTTGTATACAAAACGCATACCTGTACTACATCACATAACTATTTTCAAGTTAAACATTTATGTACAACGCATATAACCGTTAAACCTTTATACATGAAATTATTATAATTTCTAAAATTGTGGTCCAATTTGGAAAAGAAATGGCTGGACATTTATGAGCCAAACGTGAAGATCAATTACACGGGTCAACAAAGGCGAGGCCTGCTATATCACTGTCCGACTTGCGTTTCAGGTCGAGTAGACAAAAAAGAGAAAAAGACTTATTTTAACTGACTAGTGCAGCGCATGGGTGGAGCAAGCACCAATTAGTAAACCTACCGAGCGACTATTGAAGGAATTCAAAATGGGTACAGTCGTGTGCTGACCGTTAGACAGCTAACTTTGAATGTGATTGGCATCTGGTTATCAGTTTTATCAAATAAAGGATATGAAACACTTTGACCTTAACTCGTTTTTTTATATATTAAAGATGAACAATTAAATATCCTCAACACATTTAAATTCGTTTCGGAAAGTGGTTAAGTCGTCCTTAAATAAAATATGAGATATGACTGCGCATGCGCATTCAGTGTGCTTACGCTATATGGCGGACGCGGTTCGCAAACTATTTTGCTATCTTAAAAAAAATATTTTACCGTTCTTTAGTGTGTGCCACTTAAAACATATTTAGCATATACGTTTATACACACTCGGAATAAAAGTCTTGGTTGTTTCGGCGTATTGTATTTGGAATTATAAGCAATTTTTGTGTAAGCACGTGATTTGTATCTTTTTATTAATAAATGGCAGACATTAACTCGCCGGAGACGAATTCAAAGGAAAAATCTGATAAAACAGCAAACTAATCTAAAAAGCCACTGCCAAACAGTTTCTTTCGAAAAAAAAATTCCACAAATAGTCAAGTTATTGACTTATTAATGGAAATGAAATAAAAAATGGACAATGACACGTTAAATTACGTTTGTTTAAGAGTCGAAGAGCTGGAAAATACGGAGAAATATGATGTATTTGGTGGTTTCGGTAAGAAAAATCTCGATCATGACGGTAACTACGTTTTGGGTCAAGTAAATCCGACGCAGTCGGGTAGCAAAAGACCCCTTTAGGGAGGTCGGGATGATAATAATAATGCACATGTTGACACAGACAGTCGTTTTTTGTTTCTGGCAAAAAGTTTTTAAGGTCAGCAAACTACATCATCTGACATTGGTTCGGTTTTGGCTGACAATATCACAGGTATTTTTCGCAAAAGTATAGTAATTTGTTGAAGAATGACAAGTTGGCGCGGCCAGCAAATTGTGAAGGGCTTGCAGTTGTTAAATGTAACCAGATAGTATGGGATTTGTTGTCACCGAATGCTATTTTTGTTTTTGTTTTAAATCAGCCGCAGTTCTTACAAAAATGTTATGTGGCTACTTTGGAGAAAGAAATGAAAGAAAAAGGCTCAGAGAACATTTCTTTCAACATTGGTATAGATGATGATGCTTAGGCACTTATCGGTCATACAAACAGGCAACTGGATTTGAACCGCAATGATTTGTTAAAACCTTAGTAAAAGAATGAATATGTCCACTTGTACACCCATCAAATGCCTAATATGGCACGAGACTAAGAGGGTTTGGTATAGGACCGGGTTCGTGTGCTCCAATGGGCAACGATGCAACAACGGCCCGCGAAGGGGGGGGGGGGCATGAGGAAACCCTACAGTAATTAGATAAGACTAAGGTATGAAACATTTGTGCCGGTTGTTTGAAATTTTTTATTTGTGGATGGCAAAAATTACATGTGATCAATCGAGTTTGGATATGGTTGAACATTTTCATTTAGAATTTTTTGACAACTCTCCTCATACACAAAGGTCTGTTGTGTCACATTGTTTCAAAAAGACAGAAATAGAATCAATTAAGAAATTTAACAATTGTTGTTGCAGAATGTTATTAAAGTAGTATATTTTGATGAAGATCAATTTATATAACAAATATTTTTTAGACAAAAGAAAAATGAATTCGGCTGATTTTAAATTTGGGAAAAAATGACCATATACCGTACAGGCATTTCAAAATGGACACGTTTGTAATTGCGCTCGACAGGATTACAACAATCCAACAACAAACTTATATGTGTAGCGTTGATCTTCGCCATGCATATAACTCGTTGCCAATAGCAGAAGAGCATAGAAAATATAAACTATTTTAGTGGAATGAAAAGATTGATTCTTTTACGTGTTGTCCTAATGGTTTATTTTGTATGACATAAAAATTCACACAATTGCTAAAATCAGTGTATGCAAAACTGAGATCAGATAGTCATGTTTGCATAGGATTCATTGATGACAGTTTATTATGCGGTAATACAGGAACAGAATGTTCTGATATATTACAATATAAAGAAGTGAAACTCCAGCTGCTGGAGCAGTATTGAATTCTCATTAAAAACAATTAGTTGGTCCTTTATTTAAGGCAAGTGACCGATTGCCAAAACAGTACAAAACAGCACAATACAGCACAATACAAACCAACATAAACACACAATATGAATAAAGCTTGGGTCACCGCCTTGGAACGGTCAATGCAAAGCAACCTTTTCTTTAATACAGAATTGCTGTTCCGGCTAAATTTAGAAAAATATGTTCTAGTTCCGACAAAAAAAATATCTTATCTTGGCAATATAATCGATTTGGAAAATAAAATTGTATATTTGCCACACGATAAAAAGGAAAGACTAGCAAATACATGCAAAAACTTGTTAAACATATCTGACATCAGACACGTGGAACAGGTTAAAGGCCTCATTGTTTCCAGCTTTTCGGCTGTAGATTATGCAAAGTTGCATTATAGACAATATGGAAGATCTGAGTTCAAGGCTTTAAAAGAGTTAAGCGGCAATTTGATGAAAACATGAGTATTTTCTGGTCCAGGGTGCAGGATGTGTTAACATCCATTAAAGTTATATGTGAACCTCACCCTGTGGTCTTTGAAAAAGAAATGAAAATGGTGATTTGAAAGCATTCATGTTCAATGTAGACGTATGGATAGAGGTAACCCAAGTTTAACAATTGTAACAGACGCGAGTTAAATAGGCCGTGGAGTTGTCTGTGAGCCAAAAACAGGTGGTAGATGGACAAACAAAACAGCTGTTGCGCCACATTAATGAATTAGAATTACATGCACTCTTGTTTGCATTGCAGTTTCTCTTTTTGAAATAAGAATAAGCATATACAACAGATAGCTCAACAGCAGTGTACAATGTGACTCAAATGGGTGGCACACGCTCAGTTACTTGCGAACTAATCAACAGAAATATTTGGTTATTTTGTATTCAACATAAAATTTGACTTTCTTGTTCCCATATTCCTGGGAAACAGAATGTAGCGGATGAACCTTCTAGAGTTTTAAATGATCACAATGGTCATTGTGTAATCAAGTGTTTGATTATGTTTGCTATCTATATGGTAATACATAAATAGATCTATTTGTTTCTAGGCTTAATGGTAAATTAAAGAATTATTGTGCTTGGAAGGCGGATCCAGGTGAAATACATATTGATGCTTCTACATTCGATTGGGATATGTATGATTATTGTTACATTTTCCCACCTGTTAGCTTGTTAAATTGCTGCGTTTGCAAGATCAGACAAGATCAAGTTCGAACACCAGTGTGGCCGACACAGACTTGGCTTCCAATTCTCATGAAATTCTAACAAGAAAATCAGTTATTTTGCCGAGAACAAACATTCATGATATCATGGAAAACATCAACAAATCGTGAATATTGATGCTCTATTCCGCGATGGTTTCAGAACTGTGATAGACAACACATTCATAGATTTTTAGTTTCTGTGAAACATGTCAAAGAATTTTCGACAGAGCAGTATACTTACGGACTTGGTTAAAGTGCTTTATATACAGGTAGTGGAGCAATGTCTTCATTTGGAATAAGGATATACAATTTGTCGGCTTGGTTGCATCCTGAGGTTGTGCGTTTTATGAAAGGTGTTTTAATCTCCACATTACAGTGGCTCGATATACGGAAACATGGAATGTGGATTTAGTGTCGAAATATTTGCGGGAATTAGAATATCATTTCATCGAAAGATTTGACTATAAAACTTACAGTGGTGTCAGGACTTAGGAACGCAACCAGAATACAAACAATACATGTAAAAAGTTATAAGATGTCAAAGAAGACAAACTATGGTTATTTGTTAAAGTTAAACAGTTTATTGAAGCAGAGTCGGCCTGGGTTTGATTATCTTGTATTGAAGTTAAGTCTTATCCTCTAATTTGGAGACTATGTGTAGTTACGGTGTTTAAAGAATACGTATGTGGGATTAAATTATCTAGAAAAGATACAAATGATAGTTTACCATTAAGTTATGTGAAACCATATAAATCAGGTACTCGTGACACTATTGTTAAAACAAAGATTTTTTTGTGCTCACAGGTTGAGATCAGCTACGACATCTAAAGCTTAGACTATGTCGGTACCAATTCACGACATTCTAAAAACTGCAGGATGGGCCAGAGAGGGCACGTTTGCTAAATACTACAACAAACCATTCCAAAGTGGTAACACGCGCATGGAAACAGTATTAAAATGAAAAAAAAAACAACAAGGTAAAATGCTTAGCTAAATGGTGTTTGTTGTTAGAATTATTTGGTCATTTTGCTTTTTAGTCTCATTTAAGGACGACTAAACCGGTTGAGGAATAGAATCGAAATGTAACAACAAATTAAACAATTAAACGAGACTTACCTTGGTTTAGTAGATGTTTGATTGTAATTCTATTAGCAATGGGAGTTAAGGAGCTCTTAAATGAGATGTGAGATAGGTGCTGCGCATTCGCAATTAGTATTTAAAGAATCTACATTATTTGTGCATTTATTCGTGTAACATACAATTTATTTTAAGTTAAAGTTTCATATAAAAAGCGGCGGTATTAAAGGCCTCCTAAATTCTCATTGCTCATAGAATTACAATCAAACATCGACTAAACCAAAGTAAGTCTCGTTTAATTTGTTGTAACATTTCGATACATATGGCATTGTTATACAAAGATATTGATTGCTATTAATCAGCATTGTCGCTTACATGGTTTGTTAAAAACTCCTTTATTCCGACCATACGGTGATGGTGACGAATCATGGGAACGTGCCGAAAGAGGCTCTATCTATAAACGTATATTGATGTGAATAATTTAATTGTAAGTCTTCAAACTACGTATTTTATATATTTCAACATATTTACACATATGATCATGATCTTAGTATTCATACGAACAATTTTATATGGAGTCTGTTTTGGGTAACTAACTTTTTTGTATGCATCATACATATCAGTTATTGTGTATGCACCATGCACACAAACGGTTAATATCCCGCGTGCTACGATATTTCTGTAAGCGTATACGGCACGCTAAATTAAGGATAAGATCCACAACTAAAGACCAGTAATTCCATTAAATATTAAGATGGTCATAGCCAGGACGCATCCTGTTCGGTCGTTAGACGAATTGGAAGTCACTTACAAGTTGAAGCCGAAAAGGGAACGCCATCCGTTTTTAAGACAAAAAATGTGCAACTTAATTATGTTTGAATGAAAACTATGTAATTATACACATAAACATCGAACTATTGAATTCTGAAAGTATATATTTATTGTTTAAGAAATTATCCGTGGTGCATATAAATGTACAGATCTATGTATATATATATACAAGAACTCAGTACATATACTTATGCCAGACATGTATACCTGCCCTATGTGTATACAAGATTGTGGTTAGATTTATATTAACAAATAAGTCATTTAGAGTTTTATTTGAAGATTGTTTTTTATAAGTTATATAATGCGCGATGATGTTTGATATCGTTTGTGTCTATTTGTACAAGGAAAGGAGCGCTGGATCATATCCTACCAAGTGCACAATACAGTTAATCAATCATCTATCACAATTACGTTGTTAATGTCATGTTAATGATGAAAAAATAAACAACAACAATAATTTACACTTCACTATCCGCACACAAGTGTGTCTTTTCGTGCTTAAAAAGTGTTGTGTACGTGAACGAACGTTGTGGCGATATCTCTGGGTTTCATCGTAAATATGTAAATAACGATCGGAACAACAAACACCAGGAGTCGTGAGGTTTTCATATCCTTTAATAGAACGAATATATCAAAGTGACACTTACTAATTTTTACAAAATGAATAAAGAAGATTAAACGTCAATTTAAGTATTGTTAAACAAAAAAAACACATGATGTTTATTCAAGTATGTAATTAATCACATAAACAAAATCAACACAACCAATGGTATATAAACGACGTTCAAACGATTCATGAAGAAACAGACGCAATGAGGATCCTAATCGCAGTTTGTGTTTTCATGGGCATGTGTGCCATGTGTGAAGGATGTAGGTGTTCGAAACCGTTAACCAACAAATCCTTTGGGTGCCGAAGTGACTTCAGTGAGTTCAAGGTTTTATATGTTTAATGTTTACATTAAAACACATTACTACGTCATGTACTTTTATTTGGAACGATAACAGATCTGCAGTGTATCTTCAAATATTCATTATACTGATATAGCCTTCACAGGTTGAAATGTTTGTTTACACATTTGGAACGTTAATGTAACGTTAAATTTATAATTCATAAGTTTATATATTGCGAGAAGATTTCTCACATGTGCAACCGTTATCATGGGTCCCTGTCAATGTGAAGCCATATCTTAGACCGACAAGTCTGATTTAATGGGGGCATTCCACTTGAGTTTTGCCAAATGTGACAAAGCATAGATACATTGATATCCGGTATGATTTTGTTGCAAAACTAAAATTTAGTGAAACTGGAACCCCGCGAATTTGTATGTTTAAACTTTAACAGTTCTTTAACGGCACGAGAGCTTTGTTGTGCATATGCTGTTGTCAAAATAAGTCTCAATTCTCGCAACATTGACCATTAATAATCTTATTCATCAATATATTCATATGCAACATAGCATTGTGTTATGAATTGTGACAGTTATCAAGACAGAGGTACTGAGTGATATGATGGCGCTTGTCCCAAAGGACCCTTCCAACATGTACTACAAGATTCGAACACCCTCACATATTTACAAGGTATACATAAATAAATAAATAAACAAATAAATAAATACTCGATCTTGCAGAACACAAAGCATCGCTAAAGCTAAATATTAACACGTAGGTTAATTGTTAAGTGTGTGGCAGTTGAGGTTTAGTGCGTCGATTTGTATTGAAAACGAATAATATAAGTCGATATATTTTTACCGACAAACACGCGATACTGTAGTTTAAAAAAATCGGATCATTTTTGTTTGTTTTATAATCTATACTGGTTTTTATTTTAAATTAATATAAAGTTCTAACGAACTGTGTTGTTAATCTTAATGATGTTTCAATTGCAAATTTTAAAATCATTGTTTGACCAATAAACAATAGTCAACGACAACTAATACTTTTCGAGGCTATTTAAATGACAAGAAGTATATGAAAACATGCCATTTTATGAATAGTACTTTTATTTTATAAATTTAATGTAACAGTAATATTTTTGTTTCGATTTCTACTATGTTTCATTATCAGTCTTTCTTTGCTGTAAGATAACGATATAATAATTTAGTAATTTTTATATTTAAGCGATTTTTAAAACAAATAATGGATGTTTTTGTTTTTGTTGCAGTTTAAAGGTTCGAAGTCCGGAATAAATTTTGAAAGAGTTTACACAGCAGAAAACAGTGCTATGTGTGGTGTCACGTTAGACAAAGGGTACACTTATATTTTGTCAGGTAAATTTCTTTCTTGGAATAGTTATAATATAGATGCATGTCTTCCATTGTAATTAGATTTCACGAAACGATATCTGCACGTGTTGAGTAACACATTAAAACAAACGCAATATATAGTAAATAGTTCATGATAGATCAATGGAATATACAATCACACTGTTTTACTATTCCTCCTAACTCCAGTTTCAAATGCATTGCATATTTGTTTCAGGCACAATTGATACAACCAAAAAACGGCTGACTTTGAATAGCTGCGTGTCGTGGACTGAGAAATCTTCCATAAGCCTGCAGTCGCGTGTGCTTTTAACGCTGTTCGAGGAAAAGAAAGTGAATTGTTCTCAAGTAAGTAGACTGGCAAATGCAAATTGATTTTTTGATGAATTATATATATTCGTTACAATAAATTCATAAGCCCTTGTCAAATATAACTATACATTTTAGCCATACACATATGCTGCTAAAATCAAGAACTCAATATGTTTTTTACTCATAATTTATTTGAAAAGAAAATACTATGGTGAATTTATTATTGTTGTGTTTTAAGTTGGAATCTCTCATAATAATTTACTGTATTACTTATATAACTAGCGGAATGCGTTGTGAAAGAAACCTCACATGTACAATTCTATTATAAAATACGATTTAAATCGAGGTTGTAATAGTTCCATACAATCTCGAAACGGATTAGAAGTGATTTATGCCATAAATAATGTAAATATGTTATGTTATGTTTCAGTTTGCCGGTCCATAAATCTTTATCACACTGGGCCATCGCAGTTTCCTGTGCGTTAAACAATATTCGTAGAATAAGAACGCGTGATCGCAATATATTTTGTTACATTAATGTAATATGGACAGTCGGTATACATTATTGAATTCATCTGTTTCGATCTTTTGTACAAGTAGTTACAATATCCCTTGTTTTTACACTGTTCAGGCTTTAATTTCTCAATGAGGAAAGTTTACTTTAAAATGAATCACGAGCGACTTCTTGTCATTGTTGTTTCCATGTATTGCAGTACGAACATTTATTACATAAGTATATAAATATATTATGCTTGTTTGTAATTTATAAATCAATAAAGTATAAACATGAAAGTGAAAAGTAATGTATGTTTTTTGTTTGTTATTACTTTCTGCCTTAATTATGAGCAAAATACACGAACTAAATAATACGAGAGAGAAAATATGAACAGATGATATAAATTTAATCTTTGTGTATTAAATATATAATGTTTAAGAGAAAAATGAAGCTTCATAAAAATCTACATACTGCGAGACATACATATTTATAAATATAACATGCCTATCGTTTATTAAGCACATGTTGCGGTTTAAAATATCAATGCAGTTTAACTGCTGAAACTCTCATTTTCATGCAAGGGGTGTCACATGTTGTTACTTATAATACGCCCGAAGTATCAGCTAATGGTCGGAGCAATGCATTAATAAATGAATACATGACTTACACAAGCAAATCATTAAAACTGTCAAAGCCGCAACGAAAGCAAAACATAACACTTGACATTGAAATGTGACCTTGACCATTAAGATTAGAACATTAGCATGTAACATTACACTGTGATCATCATGGAAAATAATTCAATACAATAGTTAACTCTCCATATGCATTTATAGTGGCATAACGAAAAAGTAAGTTAGCGACATGAGGCCTTATATAATGAACTTGATCGTGTAATAAGGAATAGTCCGATTATATTTAATATTACATTATACGAGGAATTCAACAGGTTCAGAGCGGAAATATAAATATAACGTCATAAAATAAAGTGTTTTCTGTATATACACATTCATGGACAGACTGAACAAAAATCAACTAAATAATACTTATACTTCTGACGTTTTTTTGTTTGAATATATCTGTTAAAAACGTTATATACTGTAGCGTTTCACTAAGTATTGTCTAACACCGGACTAAGAATCAGTGGATCACAAATTAAATTCCTAGTCCAGCCCGATATATTTTGTGTAGATTGTTAATGAAACGATTTACATCTATTGCCCGCATCAATGTAGACTTATAGTGGTCCTTAACTGTCATCAGTTAGTGCACTCAGTTAACCAAACATCGTCAAGCAGCGATGAAGCCCGAATGTTGGTTTTGGAAAAACAATATGACGCACCACTTACGGAGCAGGGCTGACACTTGGTTCTTAGACGGCACGCATCTCACGGATCCGTCTCAGTTCGCGTAGTTGTGTGGATGCCGTTAGGCGAGGCCTATGTGAGAAGTCGGTGCAATAATGTTTGGATAAAATGGAGCATTGAATCCGCTTACATGTTTTAAGATGTTGTGGAAAAGCTTTAAACTCAGTGTTCATCACATGTGCTTGGAAACATATCGATATTTAAAAATACTTTGAATGCACGGTTGTTTATAGGCATTTCATATATGTTTATAAATAAGTGCATTAGTTGTTTTTGTTCGTTGAATATCAGCTTTTCTGATTGATATATAAAATATAAAAGCACTGCACAGTATTTCCATTTTAAATGTGAGGTCAGTGGGACAGTTTTTGTCCCGTATAGAAATACGGTAGCGATATGATTCGATGTGGTTTAATCTGAGGTAAGCTTTTTTCTAATTTGACGGAATACCTTTTTTCAAACTCCTCAAATTTGACCGGAAAGCTTTGGTTAACTCCTATAATTTGACGGGGGGAGGGAGTCTTTTTTCTTGAGAGCGCTTCTCGTACATTCTCCACAAGCCTGATCGATACTTATTTTTAGGTTCCGACACTAAAGTTTTTATATATTTCATGTTGAGTATTTTATCATTTTTTTCCTAATGGCTCATAATTAATTACATTTGCAAAATCATTTTTAACATAACAAGGAAGACAACTTGCAAAGAAATAAAGAAGATTTATTTGATTGGAAATCTTTATTTAAGTATGAAACAATATCAGTATAATATAAGTAATTCTGATGTATTTTACATTGCCATAAGCAGAATGAAAACTGTCTTTTATGCACTAGTTGAAATTCGTAAGAAAACTTGTTTTAAAAAGTAATTTAAAAACACACCACTTACCGGTGTGTTAACATCAATTGACGTTATAGTTGAACCCTACAAAGTCACGTGATTCTTCACCCTGTGGTCTATGAAAAAGGAATTAATATGTTGGTTTGAAAACATGTATGTTCAATTAAGACGTTTGGATAGAGATTACCCAAGTTTAACCATTGTAACAAACGGGAGTTAAATAGTCTGTGGAGTTGTATGTGAGTCAAAATAGGTTGTAGACGGACAAGCAAAGAGCTGTTGTGCCATATCAATGAATTAGAATTATATGCAATCTTGTTTGCATTGCGGTCTCTCTGTTCGTTAAAGAATAAGCATATACAAGGTTTAACAGACAGCTCAACAGCAGTGTGCAATGTGACTCAAATAGGTGGCATACGATCAGTTACTTACGATCTAATCAACATAAATATTTGGTTGTTTTGTATTTAACATAAAATGTGTCTTTCTTGTTCCCATATTCATCCTGGGAAACAGACTGTAGCGGATGAACCATCTAGAATTTTTAATAATCGCACTGAATGGTGATTGTGTAATCAAGTTTTTTATTCTGTTTGCTATCTATATGGTAATCCATTAATAGATCTATTTGCTTCTAGGCTTAATGCTATATTAAAGAACTATTTTTGTGCTTGAAAAGCGGATCCATGTGAAATACATATTGATGCTTTTACATTGGATTGGGATATGTATTATTATTGTTACATTTTCCCACATTTAAGCTTGTTTAATCGCTGCATTCGCAAGATTAGACAAGATCAAGTTCGAGCAATAGTGATCGCACCAGTGTGGCCGACACAGACATGGTTTTCAATTATCGTTAAAATTCTAACAGTTATTTTGCCAAGGACAACATTCTATATCTGCCGCACCAAAAGAAAGATCATCCACTGCGTTAAAAATTAGTTCCGATAGATAGCATGCAGGCGTGTCCGGAATTCATTCAGAAAGCACGGATTTTCTAAAGCAGCAACCAAGATTATCATGTCATCATGGAGAAATCCATCAAAACGTGAATATCAATCCTATATTCCACGATGGTTTCAATACTCTGATAGACAACAAATTGATATATTTTAGTTTCTGTGAAACATAACACATCATGTTTGACAGAGCAGTATAAAAATGGATAATTGTAAGTCTTCAAACAACGTATGTTATATATTTCAACATATTTACACACATGATATTGGTATTCATACAAACAATTTAATATGTAGTCTGTTTTGGGTGACTAACTATTTTGTATGCACCATACATAGCAGTTATTGTGTATGCACCATGCACACAAACGGTAAATATCCCATATGCACACAAACGGTAGATATTTCTGTAAGGGTATACGGCACGCTAAGGTAAGTGTGAGATCCACAACGACAGACCAGTAATACCATTCAATATTAAGATGGTCATAACTAGGACGCATTCTGTTCGGACGTAGGACGATTTGCAAGTCACTAACTAGTTGAAGAGGATGGGAATACAATTCGTTTTTAAGATGCAATATGTGCAATAGTAACAATAATAAACCGAATCACATGAGATGTAAAGTACATTAAAAACATCGTAAAGAGATGTTGATACCTCGCCATTAATAAAAATCTCTTCAGTCAAAGACTCTGCTTGTGCAGGTATTCGACCTTATTAAACTAATGTTCAAAAAATAATTTGGTTCGCAGCTTATTTTTATTTAAAAAAAAGTTGCGCAACAATAACCACTGAATTCGCCTACGAGTAGCAAGCATTCGCCCCTATTTGTGCGATACATTACCTAGATATATAACTATTCAAATATTCACAGTTATAGTCCTGTGTTGAATTTATAATTTCATTTATTTGTCAACATGTTGAAGAAAATAAGACTTTAAAGAGAGGACTAATGTCACCTCTAGTGTCTATTTGAACATAACAACGGAACCACCTGTAGCATAAGGGTTGACGTATCAGGACGAGAACCGACTCGTGGTAACGACTACTTTAATCTTTAAATAGAATGCGTTGGAACGAGACCTATCAATCAAAATACAATTTTGAGTTGCAAAGTCATAGAAACGACATAAATGAACACACATGTGCCACATCTGTCTCAAAAAATCTACCTGACAATTTCTTATTAAAGAGGGAAAGAAGTTCACAATAAACAATTAAAAATTAAATAGTTAGCGAAAAACAGATTTGCCGACGTACCTGTACAATGATTTAGGCGTTGTTAGTGGAAACAACATCCTTTTATTTTTCCTAACAATCTTGTCCTATCACTTATCAAAAGCATTAACAACTAGAATGAAAGGCGCAAAAATTACAAAATTTATTCAAAGTGTCGCTTTGTTTTGTTGAAAATAAATTATTTTAATTTGTATTTGAAGAATATATTTTAAGTAATGTAATGCGCGATGATATTTGATATTCTCTGTGTATATTTGAACAAGTCAAGGAAGCCTTGAAGCTGTATCATCTCGTACCAAGTGTACAATACCATTAATCAATAATTTACCACAATAATGTAGTTGATGTCATGAAAAAAAACAACAGCAATAAATTACATGTCAGTAATCCGCCCAAACGTGTGCCTTTTTGTGCTAAAAAAGTGTTGTGCACGTGAGAGAACGTTGTGGCGATATCTCTGGGATTCATCGTAAATTTGTAAATAACGATCGGAACAACAAACAATTAAAAATCGTGAAGTTTTTGAATCCTTGAATAGGACGAATTTATCAAAAGTGACACTTTATAATTTCCACAAAATGAATTAAGAAGATAAAACGTTAATTAACTTACTGTTAAACAAAAAAAACTTACTTGTTTATTCAAGTATGTAATCAATCACATAAGCAAAATCAACACAACCAATGGTATATAAACGACGCTCAAACGATTAATTAAGAAACAGACGCAATGAGGATCCTTATCGTCGTTTGTGTGTTCATGGGCATTTGTGCCGTTAGTGAAGGATGTTCTTGTTTGGGACCGTTAACCAACAAATCCTTTGGGTGCCGAAGTGACTTCAGTGAGTTCAAGGTTTTATATGTTTAATGCTTACATTAAAACACATTATAACGACATGTGATTTTATTTGGAACGATAACACATCTGCATTTTATCTTCATAGATGTATATGCATAATACTGATATAGCCTTCAAAGGCTGACATGTTTGTTTACACATTTGGAACGTTAACTTAACATTAATTAAATAATTCATAAGTTCATATATTGCGAGAAGAAATCTCACATGCTCGAAGTGGATCGTAATTTAAAGAGACTTGTTTAATAAAAAACAATTGTGTAAATTTGACAGGATGCGATAAACTCTTGTCTACGTCTTATTGTGCAGCAATTATAAGTCATGGATCCCTGCCAATGTGAAGCCATATCTTAGACCGACACGTGTTTTGTGTTTCTTGCAAAACATAGTCTGTTTTTAACGGGAGAATTCCATTTGAGTTTTGCCAACAGTGACATTGCATCGAAAACTCGATATCCTGTATTGTTGTATTTTTCAAAACTAAAGTAGACCAAAAGTTTAAACTCAAACTTAAACAGCCCGAATGAATTTTTGTGCATATGCTGTTGTCAAAATAAGTCTCCATTCTTGCCTCACAATACATTCACATATATTCATTAACACTCTTATTTATCAATATATGCATCTGTTAACATTTTGCTATACCTTATTACAGTTATCAAGACAGAGGTCCTGAGTGATATGAGGGCGCTGGACCCAAAGGACCCTTTCAACATGTACTTCAAGATTCGAACACCCTCACATATTTACAAGGTATATATATATATATATATATATATATATATATATATATATTGATCGATTGTTTTTGTTGGATGCGCTCTGGTGATGTGCTTAATAAAAGACTGTAACTACATCGATATGCTACATATACAAAGAGCAATGCCAAGGCATTTTAAACTGAGTGTTTTATACATTGTTTTCAATTCTGCATTTCTGATTATAATAAGTTAGTCGTTTATTAAGGCGATAACGAGAGCGCATCCAACAAAAACAATCGATCGTGCAGAGAAAAAAAGCATCGCTTAAGCTAAATATTAACAAGTAGTAAACATATTCCGTATGTAGCAATTGAGGTTTAGTGTGTCGATTTGTTTAGAAAATGAATGGAGTCTAGTAAACAAGTGATACTGTAGTTACAACAGTACGGTCAAGTTTTGTAAAAAAATAATCTAGACTTTTTTTTTAAATTAATTAAGTTCTAACGAAATGTGATTAAATCTTAATGATGTTTCATTATAATTTTTTTTTAAATCATTGTTATATCAATGCACAATAGTCAACGACCATGTTTTGATGACAAGTATAATTCGAAAACACGACATATTATGAATAGTACTTTAATTAAAAAAAAAAAATCAATTTAACAGTTATCTTTGTTTTCGATTTAAACTATTTTTCATTATCTGTCTTTCTGTGCTGTATGATAGCGATATCATTATTTAGTAATGTATATATTTTAGCTTGATGTTAGAAACACATTTTGAATGTTTTTGTTGCAGTTTAAAGGTTCGAAGGCCGGAATAAATTTTGAACGAGTTTACACGGCAGAAAACAGTGCCATGTGTGGTGTCACATTAGACAAAGGATTCACGTATATATTGTCAGGTGATATATTTTATTCGGGCAATATTTATACTATAGATTCACTTCCCATAGTATAATTACATGCAACGAAACGATATCTGCACGTGTTGAGTAATACATTTAAACAAACGCAATATATAACACAAAGTTCCTGTTTGAACAATGGAATAAACAATTATATAGTATTTTACAATTACTCCTAATTCCAGTTTCACATAGAATGTGTGTTTCAGGCAAAATTGATACAACCACAAAACGGCTGACTTTGAATAGCTGCGTGTCGTGGATTGAGAAATATCCCATTAGCCTGCAGTCTCGTGTGCTTTTAAAGCTGTTCGAGGAGAAGAAAGTTGATTGTTCTCAAGTAAGTAGTCCGGCATAAGCAAATTGATTTTTGATGAATTATATATATTCATTACAATACATTCATGAGTACTTGTCAAATAAAATATACATTTTAGTCATAGATAAATGTATTTTGCTAAGACCAAGAACTCAATCTTTGAACTGGAAACCGTTTTTACTCATGGTTTTTGGGGCAAAATATCACTATGATGAATATATTATGTTTGTTTTTTAAGTTTGAATCTCTCGTAATAATCTACTGAATTACTAAAAAAACTAGTGGAACGCGTTGTGAAAGAAAGCTCACATGTACAATTTATATGATAAAATACGATTTAAATCGATCCTTTAATATATCCTTTCTCGAAACGGATTTGATGCGATTTGTTCCATAAATACTCTAAATATGTTTTGATTTGTTTCAGTTTTCCGAGCCATAAATTTTCATCGTACACGACCATCGCAGATGCTTTTGCGTTGAACAATATTCGAAGAACGTGTGATCGCAGTATATTTTGTTACCTTGATGAAATGTGGACAGTTTGTATATATTATTGAATTCATCTGTTTCTTTCTTTTGTGAAAATACTTACAATATACATTGTTTTTATACTGTTCAGGTAAGTCGAAATGCATTATGTAACAGGCTTTCATTTCTCATTTACGAAAGTTATACTTTAAAGTCAATCACGAGCGACTTCTTGTCATTGTCGTTTTCATGTATTGCACTACGAATATGGAAAACCATGTTATCAATATATAACATGTATGTTTATAATTATAAATCAATAAAGTATCACCGTGAAAGTTAAAGCTAATGCATGTGTTTTGTTTGTTATTACTTTCTGTCCTATTTATGAGCAAAACACATATACTAACCAATACGAGAGAGAAAATATAAACATAGTATGTGAATTTTATCTTTAGGTTATATATAATTTGTAAGAGAAAAATTAACCTTCATATAAATTTACATATTCCGAGACATGCATATTTATAAAATATAACATGCCTATGGTTTACTGAGTATATGTTTCGGTTGCTAATGTCAATCAAATTTAACTGCTGAAACTCTCATTTTAATGCAAGGCGTGTAACATGATTTGACTTATTCCCCCTAAGTGTATTCTTATGGTCGGAGCAGTGCATTAATAAATGAATAAATTACTGTACAAAAGTAAATCTTTAAAAGTTTTTAAGTCGAAACGAAAGCAAAACATAAAATATGACATTGACATGTGACCTTTACTATTAAGATTAGAGCATGAGCATGGTACATGAGACTTAAATCATTATGAGAGAAATATTTCAATGCAATCGTTCACTCCCCATATGTATTGATAGTTGCATAACGAAACTTTAAGAAAGCGATATTCGGCCTTTTATTATGAAGTTGCCCATGTAAAAATGAACAACAACATACGCTGCACATTATCTGGTAAAAGCGATTAAAACATGATTTTTAATATAACATCATACAAGGTATTAGACGGTATCAGAGCACAAATAGGAATATAACTTAAGTAAAAGTGTTTTTTGTATTCACATCTTCGAAGGGCGGACTGAAAAAAAACAACTTAATAATACTTATACTTCTGATAACATCATAGTTATGCTTTTTTGTTTGAATGCCTCTGTTCAAAATGTGATAATCTTGGAATAGGAGATTCCGTAGCAGACACAGCACTGTAGCGTTTTACAAAAGATTGTCTAACTCAGTACTGAGAATCTGTGATTCAAATATTAGATTTATTGTCCAGCCAAATATATTGTTTTAGAATTTGTTATGAAATAATTTACACCGCCACTACTGCCCGCATCTTATTGTAGACGGAAAGTGGTCCTTAACTTACATCAGTCAGTGCGCTCAGGAAACTAAACAGTTTTGTCAGGAAAAGTATAGGCCTAGGCATGTTTAGCTTAACATCGTAACATGACTAATTACCACTAAATACGTTAAAGTAAATTTACATTGTGACTTCATTGTAATATGCATCTTACACATGCCATAAATGTAGGCAGTGGATAGAACACGGGTCTATTTACATTTCAAATAGTTGTATCATGTCGTACAGTATGTATATGTAAGTGCAGTTTCGTCGCCATGAAACAAGATAAATTCGAAATAGTTATAATATTCATGGAGATTGAATGGGCGTTTATAAAAAGTTTACATTAACGTATTTCTTTAAAAGTTTGAATATCCCACTGCTTGCGAAAACGTAAAGTTAATATTTTGACTTATATCTGTCCTTCGGTAGGAATACTTTGCCATCTATCATTCATATTCAAATGACAAATTGAAGAATATTGACGAACGCCGCAAGTTGCAAAAAACATGATCGATACATTTGAAAAAGGGGCTCATCGCGAACAATGAATCACAAACGATTAAAGAATTAAGAAGTTTTCTTTTTTTTCACGTGAATGCATCTGTGTGCAACCTTGATTAGCAAGCGATTCGGTCGAAGAAGATTGGTTGTGCACTGACAAAGGCTGCACGTTTCCCAAACTCGTTATCGCCCCAATTCACAACGACGACACTAGATGGTGAGGAGCAGTTCCTGATATATGACAACGGAAGATGATGAAGTTCGCATGCTGGAGTGGGAAAAGCAATACGGCACACCACTTACGGGGCAGCGCTTACACTTGGTTCTTAGACGGCACGCATTCTACGGATCCGTCACAGTTCGCTTAATTGTGTGGATGCCGAAATGCGACCTATGCAACAAGTCTGCGCATTAATTTTGGGATAAATGGAGCATTGCATCCGCTTGCATGTTTTAAGACTTTGGGGAAAGTTTAAATCACTGTGTCCATCACATGTGCTTGAGAACAGATCGATATTTAATAATACTTTGAATGCACGTTGTTTTACATTCATTCCATGTTTGAATTTATTTAAAATGTAAGGTCATGGGAAGTGTTTTGTCTCGTGTAGAAATATGGGTGCGATATGGTCCGATGCGCTTAAATATAAGGATCGCTTTGGTCAAATTAGAAAGGAGACCTATTGTCAGACCCCTCAAAGGTGACGGGAGAGCTTTAGTTTTACTCCTACAATTTTCCGGGGAGCTTTTTTCTTGACAGCTCTTCTCAAAACTTCTCAACAAGCCTGATCGACCCTTATTTTTGGTTCCGACCTTAAAGTTTTTTGGTATTGCATGTTGAATATTTAATCATTTTGCCCTAATGGCTCATAATTAATTAAAGGGATCTTTTCACGCTTTGGTAAATTGACAAAATTAAAAAAAGTTGTTTCAGATTCGTAAGTTTTCGTTTTAGTTATGATATTTGTGAGGAAACAGTAATACTGAACATCAACCATGCTCTAATATAGCCATTATATGCATCTTTTGACGATTTTAAAACCTAAAAATTATAAAGCGTTGCAACGCGAAACGATTGAATAATTTGGAGAGTTCTGTTTTTGTCGTTAAATTTTGTGAAACTACGAAGATTGCTTATATAAGGTATAAAATACGTCGCAAATGTGTACTCGGCGGAATAGCTCAGTAGGCTAAAGCGTTTTTACTTCAGGACTCTGGCAGGACTCCAGGGGTCACTGGTTCGAAACCTGCTCTGGGCAATGTTCTTTCCCTTTTTTTATTTTTTTTCTTGATTTTTTACAGGAGCTTTTATGATCCAATGTTTACATTTATCAATATAAAGCATTTAATGAATAAGTTAAAAAAAAATGCCAAAATTTGTGAAAAGGCCCCTTTAAATTTGCAAAATCACATTTTTTTACATAACAATGAAGATAATTTGCAAAGACATTAAGTCGAGTTATGTGATTGAGTATCTTCATTTAAGTATACATAAATAAGTATAATAAGAAAATAGGCTAGCAAAAAAACGATTATGCAATCTACCAACCGTATGCTTTTGGAGATGTTTGTGGAAACAACAACCTGTTTTGGCATATGCTTACTGTTCAATCGCTCTTAAAAAGCAGAGACAATGAGGGTGACAGCTTTAAAAACAACAACAATAACAACATAAATTATCACGTTTATCACCATTTACTTATAGAGTTATAGTATTATGCTCACTATTGTTTCTGTATTTTATGCAAGATTTGGGGTAGCTATGTTAATAACAAGATATTGCGTTTTTAAGAATTTTTCATTTAAAATATGATGCGCTCTGTTTGGTATCGTATCTCTGTCTTTGACGCACTGGATCATATCGTACCAAGAGCACAATACAGTTAATATCTCATTTATCACAACTAAACATTGATGTAATGTTTATTGTGAAAAAAACACACACAAATAACATAGAAGAAATCAGACCTGATGCATGACGAAAAAGTTTATTTAACGTGAACGAACCTTTCGGCGATATCCTTTGGTTTCACCAGTTATATGTATTTGAAGATCGAAACAACAATAAATTTTAGGAATCCTTATGTTTGCCTCCATTCAATAGAAGCAATTTTTCATAATTTACATTTATTTATTTCTACAAAATTGATTACGTAGATTAACTTTCATTTACGTGTCCTTTAATCAAAACTGATGTATATTCGCGTATGTTATCAATCACGGTGTAAAAACATCAATAGAACACAAGGTATATAAATGACGTTATAACGATTGTAGAATAAATAGAGATAATGCGGATCCTAATCGGAGTTTGTGTTTTCATGGGCATTTGCGCCATGTGTGAAGGATGTATGTGTCTGTCACCGATACACCGCAGATCATTTGGGTGTAGAAGTGACTTCAGTGAGTTAAATGTTTAATATTTTTCATGCATGCATTAAAAACACATTATTCGGTCACTGGAAGAATTCACGCGCTCGATATGGATTGTAATTTGAAGATATTAATTAATAAATAATCAGCAACTGGTATTTGTTTTGACAGCATGCAACTAACGAATCTCTGGTCTTAGTCTAATGGTCAAACTCGTATTTGACATGGATTTCTTTCTATGTGATGAATAATCTTAAACTATCTTTTCCCGTGTTAATTGCAATACAACATCATTTAAAATGGGGCATTCCACTGGCGTTTGCCAGATGGGGCATGACATCGATGTAAATTCGGTATGTTTTGTTTCGTTCAACTAAAATGAAATGTTCGCGAAATATGAACCCAACGCATTGAAATAGTTTAGCAGTACTTCAGCAACCCGAATGCATGATTTTAGTAATGGTGTTGCCAAATACCGTATTAAACATGAGAAAACCTAAAAGCTTTTTCCTTACAAAACATACTATTGATCTGTTTTAAAATCTTACTTATCAATATTTGTATATGTGAATAACTTAGCATTTCGTTATAAATTGTGTCAGTCATCATAGCTGAGGTCAGGAGTGATATGAGAGCTCTCGTCCCAAAAGACATTGAGTACATGTACTACAGGAATCAGCAATATTTACAAGGTATCGATATATCATGCTTAAACTAAACCTATGAAATAAATTAATTGTATGTGCATACGCTATGCATATATCGATATGCTACGTATACAATGAGCGATTCAAAGATGTTAACAAAATCTTGGTTCCGACAGAATTTGCAATTTTACATTCGTGAATTGTAATCAATTAGTCCTTAATTTAGGAATTCATTAAAGTGAATTCAACAAACGCTATCGAGTCTGCAGAACACAAAAAATCATTCAAGCAAAATATTGACAACTATTCCATTTGAATAGTCAAACATCAAGTGTGTAGCTTATGATTTTATCGTGAATATATATTTGTTTGGAAAATTAATCTAATAGGTCGAGTAGTTTTTATAAGCAACGAACGATACTTTAATAATAAAATAGTGATCAGTTATTGTTGCTGCGATTGTTAAGTATGAATATACGCTGAGTTTTTAAATCATTCTTAGAGCAAAGCACAATAATCAACGATAATGATTACTTTTAGATACTATGGTAAAGACAAGACGGATATTAAATACAAAGCATTTTATGTAAAGTATTTTATTTCGTTACAAAATACAACAGTTTTCGTTAAGTTTCACCTTTTACGATGTTTAATTGATAGTCGTATATATATATATATATATATATATATATATATTTATATACTAATGCATAGTGCCAGTTACGCGGTCTCGGTAGTTTTTAGACAATACTTAAGGGGTTAATATAAACAACGGGGTCTTTAGTATAGACCAAAACTCAAACGTCCTTGACTCGTTATCAGCGCTTTCGTACGTCATCGTTACAACTTTCAGTGTTTACATCTTCGGATGATGTTAAAATACCTCCGTAGTGAGGATAAATCTACATCTCCATCATGACTTTGCATGAAGCTACATTCGCTCATAGTGTTCACCGCTTTCAATTATACGGAATAGTGTGCAAAATGAAAATAGTTTGGTATACCGGAATAGTTTGCGCTGCTCGTAAGTTCCAAATACGTATCTCAATGGATGTCACATTAAGCATTGTTAACGTCATGCGTTTCATTTCTATCAGAATCAAATGTTTTTTTAAGTGTTTTTCTTTTCAATATTTATCTCCTGTTTGTTGATTGTTTACTTATTGACGCAAGTATGTATATAATTGATATGTTCGCCAGTTGTTAGTTATTGCAAACGTCAACTACTATTAAATAAAAAAAAAACAACTTTGATCATTGTATTTTACTTCCAGTATTGGTTGTCGCCAAAGTTTCCTCAACAAATAAACCGTGGTATCAGGTAGGAAATTCTGTAATACTTATTTGTTCGCGACCTGCAGACACAGGAATTGTAAACGTGGTGTTGAATAACAAGACCATCGGTGTAATTACATATAGTGATGAGAATCATTGTGAAGTAAATGGTTTGTTACGAAATGCCAGGCTTTACAACACGACTTGTGTGGGTAAAAGGGACATACAAGTTACTATTTTTCAAGTATACAGAGATTTGCATAATACAACCTTTCACTTCCGATGGCAAAATGGAACGACGTACGTTGATATGTGTAAAACATTAATCTATGTTTACGGTGAGTATAACTCAGTTTTCTATTGTTTGAGCGTTTTCTGCCAGATTATATCAGCTTTACATATTTTTCTTACGTTTACAATAAAACCCAACAATTTCCATGTTACTCTAAACGAACCATTTATAATCGTTATTCTACAAATCTCTGACCTCGGGTACAATATTATAAACGTTATGACCACGTGTGTGCACTTCTTTCTATATGAACCTCAAACTATTACTGGTAAATCGAGTGACACGACTCCGGCCCAGTCCGGGTCGGTTGAATAAGACGTCGAGACAAGACCTCGGGTAACGTCTAAATGACTCCGGGTCTGTATTGCGACTTCGTACCCTATGTATGGAGCCTTAAAGTGCTTTATAATGTTTGTACGAAGGTACGGGACTTGTCTTTCATCAACCATTAGCGGCCCGAGCTGCTGAGGGGTAGGAATCCTTCTTCAAGGCCCAAAGAACGTTTAAAGAGTATAACCAGTCTATAACTGCTCAAAGTCTCTAATGTTATGTTAAAAACATAATTTAATTACTTTTAAATGCTGATTGAGCGATGTGTACTCGACGAAGTCGGTAGCACAGCTGACTGTTCAGACAGAAAACGCGCGATTTTATACTATGTTCTCATGCGGCGTTACTCGTAATTAATTTGTACTTGTACTTTGTTACTTTGTAATTATGTAACAAACCAATAAGGCTCCTATCTTTATTAACACAATGAATAATTATTCTAAACATGGATATAAAACAGCACACACCGATACTTCTCTAAGTGTATTGTTAATAATGAATAAAACTTCGACCACGCAAACGTAACTATAAATGCGCTATTAAACTAAAAGAAACAATATCCCGCCAAAAAATAAAGAGAAGTAAAAACGGTGTTAGGGGAAAAATCGCCACATGATGTCATTGATAACTTTTATCAAATGCTTCTTTGAATAAAATCCACCAATATGCAATTCCGATAAATGTTATTTTATTGTATCCTTTCAACTTAGTGAAGCACAACAATAAATATTAGATACTAACCATGAAGCACAGCAATAAATATTAGATACTAACCATGCGTCATTTATTGCGTGACTCGTTCAATGAAGATAACATAACGGAATTCTGATTTGAAAATAATTGCAGTTGATGAAACAAAATATGATGATATTTTTTATAAAGATTACACATGGTAGATATCTTGTTGTTCGAAATTCTATCATCGACACTAACCGTAAAACGGCCCGAGGGCCGTTTAAAGACAGTCGGTCAAGCCTCGTATGTGATTGCCTAAGTAAATCAAATAAATATATACTAGCCTATGTTTATTCTAATAACAACTTACCCGATAGACTACGTTGCTTAGCATGATAATAACTTTCTTATTTAGAACCCCCGCCTATGCCACGGATCAACAACAAGATCCACGGGGATCATTGGGTATCTGTACCAAACGTCGTTACCGGATTTGAGGGACAACGTCTGTATTTGGATTGCTCGTGTTATGGGGGATTCCCAATTGTAAGCGCTGCTTGGTACTTACACCAGCAACAAATAGCATCGACATTGCAGACATGTGACATGACACAAAAGACAGGGTGTTATTTAAAAACAGAATACACATTTAAAGCTACGCTTGAGGATGACAACGTAGCATATTTATGTCATTGCTGGCTAAGTGTTGGTCCTGAAGAAAGACAAACAACAGACATCGAAATATACCTTTACAGTATGTAATTTTGTATATACAGATTGAAGACAAATACAAAGTATATGTCTTCTTTGTTTCTAGTTAAGTATGCAAGGAAAAACAACAACAGTACCAACAACAAAAACTAATTTAACCATACGACATCTGTTTCACCAGTATCATGTCATATATTTATTTCGGCTAAATATTTCATTGGAAATGTGTTTCTTTTAAATAAAACCATTAAATGTGATTTACACCGTGTCATTTTAGCGAAGCCTTCCATGCCAGTTCTTAAACCGGTTAACTATATCATAGAAGGCGTTCCAATTGTTATCGGACACTGTGAAACGTCCGGATTCAAACCATTCCATTCGTTCTCACTGGTTATGCAATTCGGAAACATTACGCATAGTTACACTGGACCTGCGAATGATCCACCGACATTTTCTACTTTTTCGGCCAGTGAGAGCTTCCCCGAGATCACTCCAATGCGAGCGGATAATGGAAAAAATCTATCATGTACTGTTGGCCACAACGCCCTAGATGGATACCTCACTTCGGCCTTTATCATAAATGTTCTGTGTAAGTTTGTGACAGCCTACAACCATTAATATATAAATAAAAATGCTTGATTATCATAAAGAAATGTATGCTAAGTTCAAATAAATGTCCTTGCCAACATTATTTTACTAAAATTATGTGTAAACAGGTTGTATAATTGTCATACGTACATTTGTTTTCAGTTAAACCCCTTAGTGCAACAATAACGGGCAAGAATGTCATCATCGCCAACGGAAACAATACCGTAAAATTGACCTGCACTTCAGGTACAGCAAACCCTGTATCTGACATTCAATGGAGTTTTGATTCAATTCATTCCACTCCTCCCGAGGTTAAACATGAACTATCTGAATACGGTGGTAAAGCGACACTGAGCACAATTACTCTCACGCCCACGAGGAATGACGTCGGAAAAAATGTAACATGTACAGCGGTGAATGAAGTAAACCTAGTCAATCCAGCAATCTCTGTAGTCACATTAGATTTGCAATGTAGGTACATATTATAACTTTCCAACAAATAGTATTCATATTTTATTTTAAAGGATATTTCTTCGGTAAGTTTGGCACTAGCCCCATGTTAACATAATATTTACGTCGTTAAAAAATGTTATATGAGTATTGCAATCAACTATATACAAGAGAATGTAAACATTTCTGGATTTAGTTTTACTACCATATTTTTTTCAGTTTACCCTGATGTAAAGGTCATATCTCAAAATACATCGAGTTTGGCTGGGGAAACAACGTTAATTTGCAATGCCTCTGGTCTACCATCAACATACATATTTAGTCAAGTATGGACTCAGGAATGGCCCGGATATGGTCGACTCCGAGAATTGACCGGCACCTCTAGCACATTGACACTAAATCAACTTACATACGAATATTCCGGAGTGTACAGTTGTTCTGCTAGTAATGGAATTTTGATAAACGATGCAGGCGAATACTTTGCGCTAGGCTCTGGGTACCTATTAGTTAAAGGTATCTAAGATACATATGATAATGTCATAAGTTTTGTCAAACCTCGAAACGGATAACATATTATTCATATGTATGTATTTCAATTGTGTTAAAACGATGGTCTTATTTAAAAGGCTGGACTAAGCAAACGTACAATAATATGAACAAGACTGCCACATTACATGTTTGAAAGTGTAAGGTGTTCGCGCTTTTATATTAATAACATAAGAAAAGACAATGATAAAGGGACCTTTTCACAGATTTTAATAAGATTTAAGATAGATTGTAATTAAGTTTCTAATTAAGTGCTTTATATGGATACATGTACAAATTGGATCTAGAAAGCTCCGGTAAAAAAGCAGAATAAAATTAAAGAAAAAAACAAAAGTAACCCTCAACGGGGCTCGAACACCAGACCCCTGAAGTTAAAGTCTAACGCTCAGACCACTAGGTCATTCGTGCTCATACAATTAGTGATGGATTTTAGCAATCCTCGTAGTGTCACAAAATATAACGACAACCACAGAACTCACCAAATTATTCAATCGTATCGCGTTGCAACGCTTTGTGAAAAGGTTCTTTTAAATCGTCAAAAGATGCATGTAATGGATATTTAAGAGCATGGTAAATGTTCAGTATTACTGTTTCAAACTACAACGAAAATTTGCGAATTTGAAACATTTTTTTTTATTTTGTCAATTTACCAAAACGGGTTAAGGTCCCTTTAAATGCAAGTGGAGACGAGCAGATTTCTTAAATGATGATGTTTTTTTTGTCAGACGCACCAGTCCTGACATCTCCAAGTGTGATTACTGGACAACCTTTTAGAATTGCAGGAAAGGTTGGAGAAAACATATCATTTGCTGTCGATGTATATTCCAATGACGGCAGTGTTAATACGTCAGTAGTTAGTTGCATAAATGGAACATGGGGACATTCAACACCGGCTATATTTGAAACGAGACCAGCAAACGTCATATTGCCAGTATTCAACCATTTAATTCCAGTTGTCGGTATGCGTGTTAATATCACAGTGCCTATAGACAATACTAGCGACTTCGGGGATAAAGAGGTAGAGATTCGGAATAAGTTTGGACATAAAAGCTTTCGGATTCACATTGAAACGCAAGGTATAATGATCACTGCTTATATTGTGTACAGTATTTTTTGTTGCGCAGTATTCAATATACAAATTAACCGTTACTGTAATGTAAAGCCATGTCGGTGTTTGTCGACAGATTTTCCGAAAAAAACGATGACCTTTACTTTGTGAAAAACAGTCTACTAATAATCTCAGAACTTGTCTAGCATATATTGGTACATTTGGTGATAGTGGCATATTTTTATGTTAAAGCTCCATGGTACATTTGTTTAATTCAGATGATACGGTATTAAGTATTCTCGAGTC
The DNA here is from genome assembly GCF_020536995.1 of Dreissena polymorpha. Classification (NCBI taxonomy): domain Eukaryota; kingdom Metazoa; phylum Mollusca; class Bivalvia; order Myida; family Dreissenidae; genus Dreissena; species Dreissena polymorpha. The sequence continues at coordinate 3,981,316 of NC_068358.1, forward strand.
TTCTTCATATGCACCATTATGTTTTTTTAGTGAATACTTTGCAACAAAATCTAGTGCGTGGTAATTGTTTATTATTTAATAAAATTATAAAACAATTAATACTTATTATTAAATATCAACACATAAATGAAGTAATGTAATGGCCCCATGTTGTATCTTAACTTATTAATGCTGTTGTACATCTAGATGCAATTTATCAAAAATCATCTGCGTCTTCAGTCCACGAACTTATGTTGTAAATATATAAGTAGATTGACTTTACTTTTCTCCCTGTGATTCGAGATGATGATGTGTGTTCCAATTCCCTCAGGACCACCTGAACCACCGTACAATATAGCGATACAAAACGACACCGGATATGCAGCGCATATAAAATGGCAATACGGATTCCATGGTGGGTGTCCACAGACATTTGTAGTGCAGGCAAGCATAGATGGAAATATTTGGACAAATTTATCAAATGCAATCGGTGGAATGGAATATATCGGGACTAGTGGCAATACCACTATCCGGGGACTTCTGGCAGGACATTTATACATGTTTCGAATATTTTCGTATTCCATATTAGGACAGAGTAAATATTCCGAAGTCAAATATATGACGATCTCGATTCTACAAGGTACAATTAGTATATTATCTGACCTGCTATTAATTGCATCTTGCAAACCAGAAATGTTTAAGGACTTTTGTATTGAATTTCAAGAATCATTATAACAGGAAAGATTTAAAAATTGATTAAGCGTATATTACATTTTTTTTATACAGCTTAAATATCTTTCAAAATAGTTTGGTAATGCTATAATATCATGGACGATGAAGTAATGTGAACAATATTGTTTCCATAAATCAGACAGCAACTACAGTTCAATTTATGGGACCATTTTCAAAGTGGTTGGTCCGCTAGTAGCTGTTGTAGTTATAGGGACCGTTGCAGTCTCAATAGGTCTTCATATTAAGCGCACACGGAAAGGTATGCTCTTACGTTATTCGATAACTTAAATAATGCGAATTATTATATTTTCATGAAGTATTGTTTCTGAAGTAACAGAGTTTCATGAAGAAGTATTTCTGAAGAAACAGAATTACTGTTATACTAAAAGAAATGAATTTGTATTCTGTTTTGGTAATATTCGGTTAAATGGTTTTTTATTGCATTTCTTTTGTTACGTTTCAGGATCAGGAACGGTCAAGTAAGTAAGTGCGTATACAGCAAGATGCGTTCAAGTGTGTCATTAATCAAAATATTGACCAGTTTCTGTGAAAAAGCAGTTTAATGCATGTACGTAAAGTGCCGTCCGAGATTAGCCTGTGCCGTCTGCACAGGCTAATCAGGGACGACACTTTCCGCTTTTATGATATTTTTCGTTTAAAAAAGTCTCTTCTTAGCAAAAATAAAGTTTAGGCGAAAAGTGTAGTCCCTGATTAGCCTGTGCAGACTGCACAGTCTAACCTGGGATGATACCTTACGCACATGCATTTAACCCCCTTTTCACAGAGCACGGCACATTTTTTATTATGTAATTTGATTGCTGATTATCTGTATATGTGTCATACGTATAGTCATATATCACTTTCACAGAGAAGGAAATGATGACCGTAGCTCTGAAGAGCAAGGGGTTCAGATGACTGAGGATACGTATGAAACACTCAGTAAGTTATAACATTTTTCGCTTGAAAAAGTTTAATTTAGCCTGATTAAATACATTCTTTAACAGCCGTTTTTGTATTACTAGTTTCTAATATTGAAAATATACTTTTCTTATTTATCTATAGTGTAACTTTGACTACAGCTTAAGATAATTACATTAAGTTTATAGTTTCTACGTAACACAAATTTAAAAAAATCTTCAAATATATAAAGAATGCTTGTAATTAAACGCAACTGCTCGAAGTAAAATTGTTGACTTTATCGAAGGTCGTAATTCGTTTGTTTCAGCACCGTACGCATTTTGTTCAGTCAATGTCGAAAGCGTCATTATGCGCTGTTGCTTATTATAACTCCACAGTTTTTTTTTGTTATAGTATGATGTGTGAAAACAAATCAAGACATTTCAGCTCTGAAGAACGAAATTTTAGAAAGATGATCCGGGTTGAGTTCTTTCTCCACACACTGTCATATTTATTCACTGATATTCAAATTCAATTAACGTGCAAATCTAGTTGCATTAGCAATCTATCAAACAGTTTTTTCCGTATACAACAGTATATATGTACAGTCATATAGATACGACCAATCAAACATTCATTGACATATTTCGTAAAACAAATCAAGAGTTATTATTATCACGGTTTTACAATTATGTTAACTTGTTATATTGTCTTATTAGCTTAACATGTTAATTAAATGCTATGACATTGCACATACACATTGGACATTTAACACACAAATAACTATGATGTACACTGAATTGCGTTGGATGTAACCTTTTGTATGGTTTTGAATAAAACTATGAATAGGACAACTATGAAAATATCATAATTCTTATCATACAGGATCCTTGACTAGAGGCAAGCAATACTTAAACAATGACTTTCAAGTTATAGAGAATATTATTTAAAACGTGATACAAATAAATCGTTAACATACCTCAACTCGTACGTTTTAAAAGCTATATAAATAGAATTCAGCATCAACGGCCATAAATAACTGTTAATATTATTACTATTACTATTACTACAAATAACTGTTAATTTAATTATTACTATTAATATTACTATAAACTCTAATGTTGTATTAGGCTTTATGAATAGAATATAGCATTAAAGGCCTTTTATTGATAAGTGTACTATAAAGATACGGTTAACTGCGTACATTTGATGATACTACCAATTTCAGTTGATGTCGTTATTTTTGTTTTGTTCAGATAATAATAATAAGTTTTTACTTTTGTTTTACAGGAGGAACCAATCGGTATGTATGTTCATGTTTGTAAAACCTTAGTTGTACGGAATGCATTGTTGTATTTTTAAGAAGTACACGTTACAATAACGACGCATGTGTACATAGCTTGCGCAAACTAAAGTTTCTTTATCTTAAGGGAATCCTCCGGCTACGACACTTTAGAAAATGAGCAAGTCCATGATATATCTACTATGGACGATAGAGCAGTGACAGATGGTACGTGTGCAATCGCATTTGGTTCCTTTGCAACATTAACAGTAATTAAAATTTATATACGAATCCCCTTTGATCACGCCTATTAAGCATAAACTTTACAAACCTTTTTCTGTGTGTAGTCATATTCATTTTTAACAAGCATATGTGTGTTACGCTACAAATAAATGAAAAAAATAATAGTTTAAGTAAATATTGGAAAATAATACAAACGAAAAGCTTGTTTTTTTTATGTATCATGTTCATTGTTGTAGGCAATCGAGGATATGAGGTGGTTACCACTTCATTTAGAGTCTGAATCGCCAACGATGTCCCCTTAAAATCACGTTGAAGTCGAGTCTTCAGAACCATTTACAATTGAAATGTCTAAGGGAATCTGTAATAAAACACGTGTACGCGACCTTTTTAAATATTTCGTTCACAATGAAGACTCGTAAATCAAGAACAATCTTATGAATTCCAATAAAACATGCGTTAACCAGTGCGTTTTCTGTGTTTTCCCTTCGATTTTTTTTATTAACTCATGTATCATTTTTATATATCGAGCTGTATAACACATTGTAAACGACGACGTTATCATATACATGTACATGTATTAAAGGGATCATCAACGGAAAAGTTCTAAAATACCGTTTTTTTAAAAAAATGATTAGTTTAGATTGATTAAAATGACTGGTATATTACATTACCTGAATATATTTACTATTTTCAGTATATTCGGTAATTAAATTTCGCGATGTGAAATCGAAAGTACATCGCGAAAATATGTGACATAACGATATACACACAATAAATAACGCAAGTAGATTGATCATTTTATATATAAAATATTTACAATATACTACGCATGCACAATTTGCATTCCTTGGTTTAACAAGTGACGATGATGATCAACGACTTGCGTTATTTATAGTTTTCTGGCAGTTACCTGACACCTGTACCCAGTAAAATTGTATTACCAACTATACTGCATATATGAAAATTTAACAACTTTTTCAGGTAATGTAATATACCAGTCGTGATATTTTTATCAATATAAACTAATAATTGTAAAACATACTATATTTTAGAACTTTTCTTATTTCGTTGTTTGTGGTTGACGGTCCCTTTAAGATGTGGTACATGTAAGGTTTTATTGGAAATGATCATAGGTTTTATAATCACGTTTATCCCATACTGTGATATTATTTAAGAATTTACACATACGACAAAATTGCATTTATATACAGACGTGATAAATTGCCAACGATAATCATTTCTTTCAAACCGACTAATATGTAATTTATTGGAAGATACATGTCGATAGCACTGCACGTATGTGTATGCAAGAAACACGCATTTTATTTTCATAAGATTGTCGTTTAGGGTGTCATTTCCAACACAAGTATTGACTTTTGAAATTCTTAATTACATATAGTAGTAAGTATTTTTTCAAGTTTAAGATAAAAGAAAGCGATTCGAAAATGGTTCAGGGTAATTTATTGATAACAGCAGATGACAATAAATAGCATTGAACCGTCAAGATTAGAAAATCAATGCAGTAAAAGCTCGAATCTACTGACCAAGTATATGTCACTGAGTACAAGGCAGAGGAGCACTCTTGTTATTGCGTAATAAAGGTTTGTTTATTTTTCATTTTTGATTTTCAAATTTGAGGCTGAACTTTGTTCTGTAAAACTAATAATCAATGTAAATACTGCAAAATACCAGTGGGGTATGTGGTATTCAGCGTAGAGATAGTTTCTGACGCTTTGCAGCAGCTCCCTCGGGAAGATAAGCGCAACTGTTTTTCCCCTGACAATCAACTTTCACTTCTGGTTCCGGGACATTGACCCAACCACACCTAGATAAACATTTCTGCTGTTCGGAAAAACGAAGTCAAGGGGATGGCACGTTTCGCGCCACCAACAAAGACTCATGCCAACTAAAATGAAAAGATAAGACAATAATTACAAGCCAAATCGGTCGGGGCACTGAATAACAACAACCGCGCACTCCACGGCCATCTTAAAGGGTTGATGTAATCAGTCAACTTCTAGCAATTATTTCGATCAAGTTTGCGACAACGGAAACAACTTCGGGAACATAGAAAGTGAAACATCAAAAGACGAATGTCACAGGATATGGTTCAGCTGGGCGGGTTTCTAAACATCGCCACGGAGTTGCTTTCATAGATGGGAAGGAGGTAGTCAACAGCGTCCTCAGTTGCACCCAAGTCTCAAGAAGACTCATTTCCATCTAGAGCTCAGCGAGACGTCACAACATTACCATCATCCATGTCTACACACTAACATCAGACTAGGACGATGAGGAGATTGAACAGTTATATAAATAATAAAAGCGCATCTTAGCCAAGATTCCGAAGAAAGACATCCAGATTTCACAGGACGTCTACCAAGATTGACCAGGACAGTAGGCACTTTGGCATACGAGAGACCATAGACAGAGTGTTTCGACTTCATATTCCGCCAGAGGCCACCAAAATCACCATGGCCAACACGCTTCACTCACTCAAACCGTCTAAACAGCGACATGGCATTCTCCAAAGGGGCATGTGCACACCCAGAGCCGTTTCCCACGGTCGCTTCAATGGTTTAAGTATAGAGTTAACAAGACGAACACGAGAACATTTCTTTGCGCAAACATCGGCAGTTACATCTTGAAAAAATATTCAATATTGTACGAAACGACGTTTACTTCATATTCAGATCGGCAAACGGTACCTCCAATATAACGTTGTAACTAAAGCCACCTAATATAGCTGTTCAACAACCCATTACTTGTTTTGCAAAATTATGTAATTGATGTGATATCAATTATGACTTTAAACAAAGAGCAGGACAATTAAACCCATAATAACTATGACATATGCATGTTCTTTTATAATGATCAATTGTGAAGGAAGTAAACAAGATTTCCGGCGATATCTCCGAGTTACACTATGCCCGCAAGGAAATATTGACACAACAGAAAAAATGACTATCGTGAGGTTGTCATGTCTTTTTACAGTTCTACAAATGTTGTGTGTGTGTTTAAAACTTACAATACTAAACTTATATTTGAAAACCAATTGCTTTAGTTTCAGTGCAGATTTTCATCGATTCGACTATTTAAATCGTCGTGTATTTGCGTGCAATGCAAATATAAAAGACGCTTTTCTCCTCTTCCAGCGCCTCGACTTGAAATGTGCTGTGTCGTTGAAAGCTTTGACTTTTGAAACCTTTCTTTTTCCTCTGCTGATGGTGTGGCCCCGTGTATGGGAGTTGTTCCCAATAATAATGTTTTTTTCCTGCATCTGTTGGTTGGTGTTGGAGAGAAGAGCTAGGTCGACGGCAAAGTCAAGGTCATCCAACTGCTTGTAAAGCATCAACAGGATTCCTTTTAGCTTCTGGTCCATTGAGGTCTTCATTCCTCAGTCATGGCTGCAAGAACAGGAAAGGCGTGAGCAAACCGCATTGCTCCACTGCGGTTCTTAATTCGAAAGCGTCGGTGAGCTGTCTGGCGAGTACGATTCGGCAGGTCATATGTCATATTCGATGGGATTTATTTAGAGGGATGAGTTCCACTCCATGGATTATTCAAAAAAGGATTCACATACATGTATATCAATCTGATCTGTGCACAAACACTTTTTTCGGAAGCCCGCTTGTTGGTCCCGGAGTTGCGAGTCTATAGGGTTATTAATTTGGTTCAACAGGCTGCGATTTAACTAATTTATTGGATGACAGTGTTATCTCTCGGTAGTTGGAGTAGGAACTCAGGTGGCATTTCTATGAGAGCTTGATGAAGTATCCCTTCTTCAACTCTGCAGGTATTACTTTTTCGTCCATATTTGTATGAAGAGCGGGTTGAGTACCTCCTCACTTGTCTCAACGTTAGACTTCAGTGCTTCTGTCGGTGCCGGAATGCTGTAAGTTCCTGCAGTCTTGCCGTTTTTGAATTGCTTAATGGCGCTGCGGATTGCTTTATTCGTGGTTACACATCAATTGATTGGCAGATCGCTCGTAGCTCGCGATATATTGGTTGGGTTCAAAGTAGCTAGCTTGCTGATAAGCTCTTAGAAGGGTTCGATCCACCTCTTCTTCTGCCATTTGTCGTCTGCTATACTATTACCCCTCCGGTATTTAATTGCCTCACTGGCTTGACACACTTTCCTTCTATTATCTTGGTGATGGAGTATATGTCATTGGTTGTGTTCTGGTGAGCAGCTTTTTCTGTTTCTGCTACCATGTATCTTTGTTGTTCCGCTTGTCTGCTTTTACAATTCGCCTTACGTTCCTATTTAGTTTTGAGTTCTCCGTTTGTTCTTTTTCATTTTCTCTACTTGTTCCTTTGTTGTTGACACTTGCTTTCTTTTCTTTTCACTTTCTGTAACGTCTCTGTAACATCTCTTCTGATATCCACTCGGTGTGGGCGTACGACAAGGTATTTTTTTCTTTCACTTTCTGCCAATCTTCTTCAGGTATGTCCTTCAGAATCTGGAACTTGTGGAATAGAATGACATTAAAGTCTTCTTGCTTCCAGGTGTCTTTAAGCGTAGCAGTGTTGTAACGCTAGTATTGACTGGACCCGCATCTACTCTTCTTCAGCATCATTTTCAATAAAGAGACAAGAAGATGATAGTGCAAGGCAAAGTCTGCTCCTCGCCTGACGCGTAAATCCAGACCGCATGCTAACGATTGATTTAGACGTCGGGAAGACGAGATAACCGACTCTTATTTAGCTGTGTGAACAAATAGACGGACAAATGGTAACGACTTATTTAGCTTTGTGAATGACATAGCAGACTCGTGGTAACGACTTATTTATCTGTTTAAACGAGATTACCAGCTCGTGATAACTTCTAATTAAATCGTTTTAGTTATAATAAGATGTATAGCGAATATAATAATGCGTGAAATCGATATCAATCGATCTAAATACACGCCCTTTGTGTTACGAAATCGTTGAAACGGCATTTATGAAAACACATAGGCCACATCTATCGCAAACTAGTTAAAACGTCCATGTAACAATAACTGATTAAAGAAGTCAAACACTTTTGTGTTGTGATAGAAATCGTTCACAAACAAAATATTATAATTTTAAAATAAATGTTGTAGGTAAAAAATGCGCAATGTTTGATATTGTAAATGTTTCTTTGTACAAGGCACAGATGCGTTGGATAATCTCGTTGCAAGTGCATTATACAGTTAATTACCACAATTGCGTAATTGATTTCATGTTAACAATGAAAACAACCAAGAGCAACAACAGCATTTAATTACATGCAAGTAATCAGAACAGACGCGTGTCTTTTCGTGATGAAAAAGTGTAATCTGCGCTTTTGCGATATCTCTGGGTTTCATCATTAATACGTAATTTACGATCGAAATTAAATTAATTATGAATTGTGGTTAAGTTAAACTTGAGACGACAGATTCATCAAAAGTGACAATTATTAATTAATAGAAAATGCATTTCGTAGGTTAAATTTTAATTAATGTTTTATTATACAAAACACCTGATGTTTATTCAAGGATATACCCAATCACTAGGTAAACAATATCCACGCAATCAATCTTATAAATGCCTACTATGGTCTACGTCCAATCGGGAATCCTCGGACAATTCCGCATAAAGGCGATCGTCTCTCGGTTGTATTTGGTGGAAGGATAGGTCTTACGTCTCTATGCGGAAGATATTGACCCGAAAATATAGTTCGGGTTACACACCAATAAATTTGCACTAAATTGACCGATAATATAGATATAGAAGGACCAATATCTCTGAGGAGTAAAATAATATAATATTTATTTCTGTTATTGTTTAACATTAGTTGTCATTACATACACAAAATATTCAAATGTTAATTAAATGTTTAGAAAGCCAATTAGTTGTTTCCTGAAGTGAAAATTAATTACAACATTATTCAAACTTAAAAGAACCAGTATTTCTTAAATTACATTAATTACAACATTGCGGATGTTCTGCAGGGCGACAAACTTCGAGATTTAATCCATATGTTTAGGTTCTAAACCATAAACAATCCTACAACACTGTACAGTGGTACAGGGAAAACTCTTCGGTGTAATATCAGAAACAGTAAACTCGACGTTGGTCCCAATGGCATTATAGTGACCAGCCAGGCAGTCACATACTGTGTATGGACCGAAGCCATATCGCCCTCAGTGGGGTTTACTATTACCAGTATTGAGACACCTTAAGGGATTTGCGGGATGGAATGAGTGTAGATTTGAATTGAATTTGAAAAACGATTCTTTCTGTGCATTTTATGATGGCAACCATACAGTACTTCTGGCAGATATTTTTTATATTTTAGCCTAGGCAACTTAATTCCAGATGTTGTTATTCCGGCCAGGCAGCTAGCTTTTTGAAGCCTCAAACAATCCAGTGCCATTAAAATTAGCGACAGTGTAACAATGTTCAGTTTGGTAATATTCATATATTAAGGCATAACTTTGATCTTGGAAATAAATTCGATTCAGAAATGCCTCTCAAAATAAGACATACTGTAGTGGAAATGTTAATACTCAGCAATGGTGTTGTTTAAATATATATATTTTTCTTTTAAGAAAATTTAAGATACATATCACAGACATGCCCATGGTTTTTGGCCTGAAATCTTTTGCTGGCAACCAAAACACTAAATATGGTCGACCGTGCAGGCAACACAATTGTAACAATTGTAAAAAATTAGTTTCCATCCCTGACAGATATTGCTGAAATGTAGTAATTTAACTGTAATATGTCTGGCGACACACTGTTCTAAAGAAAAATAATAAAAAAACACTAATATCCTATATCAGTGTTAAGGCATTATGAAATTGATATGGGTGTGACAAGTAACAAGAACCATACACATTTACATCACAGACGTCTGAGATCTACAATTACTGGATATATATTTTGAAATATAATATAATACAAAATAATATACAAAAGTAGTAATAAAGACAAAACAATCAGTTTATATTGTTGAGATCTATGCAGTTGTTGACAATAAGAGAACAATTACCATTCTAAACTTTGAATTTTAAAAGTGTTAATACTTGTATGTAAATCAGAACATAATAACTTTTTTCCTAATTACTTTGAGCTATTTAAGTGCCCAAAGTTTACAATCAGTAAATTTGTAAAACCAACTTATATGTGCTTACAAAAATGACATATTAAAAATCCGTTCAAGATCACATATCACCAATAAGTATTGGAATAAACGTGGTCGTGGATATATTGGATCAGTCCTGTTTTAGCCTTATGTGTAAATTGGTTATTCCAATACTGTGGAGACATAAAAAGTTTTTTTATGCCCCCGTCAGGGTGGCATATAGTTTATGAACTGTCTGTCAGTCCGTCTGTCTGTCGGCTGTCCTTCCGTCCGATAACTTTAACATTGCCCATAGCTTTTGCAATATTGAAGATAGCAACTTGATATTCGGCATGCATGTGTATCTCATGGAGCTGCACATTTTGAGTGGTGAAAGGTCAAGGTCAACCTTCACGATCAAATATATAACTTTAAAACGGCGCGATAGGAGTCATTGTGTTTCTGACAAACACATCTCTTGTTTGTAAATGAAACAACACAGACATTTTTGGAATTTGCCTCATTTTAGGCATTGTATTTTAAAACTCAATTTTCCACACTATGAAACAAATTTTTTAAAAGGCACCAACAAATGCTCCTCCATCCCATATGAATGCTAAACAAAGAATCAGTTTTTTATAAGAATGTTTCAAAATGGGCGAAAGTCAGGGGCAATACTGTCAAAATGCCATTAACAACTTTTGTTACATGCTGCTGTAGTCTATTTTCTCTGTAGATTTTATTTTACAGAGAAACACATAATGTCATCATCATAAATGTATAGCTTAGAATTCATTTTATACTATATAAATATGTTCTGGGGTCTTATTTATACAAAATAACCTGGATATTTATGAAAAAAAAACGTCTCGCTGTACAGAGACAAGGCATTTGTTCACCTGCATTAAGTTCAGTAAATTGCAAACAATAAACATGAAAAATTCAGTACCCCAGTCATCGAGTTTTTTAAGAGTTCAACTTGCTTAAGACAGACATACAGACGGACAGACAGTACAATCACTATATGCCCACCTTTGGGGCATAAAAATATTAATTTATAATTGTACCAACAAATTACCAGTTGAACTAATTTAGAGCAAATTAACACAAATAATATGCAAGTGGGAAAATATGGGTACATGATTTAAAGCACTTAGCTTTAAAGTTCTTTGATGGTTGTTTTTTGGGAAGCCTCTAACAAATTTTACCAATTAAATAGATCGAATTATAATTGTATTTATAAATGCCTGATAGAATTTTTTCTTTAAATAATTGAGATCATTGAAACATTTAGTAAAAGCACAGCATTGATGTTCTTTGATGGTAATTTTTAGTGGAATACAAATATAACTATTGTATTAATGAATTTAGATTAGGTGACATCTTTAAAGTGGGATAGTCATTCATTTGATGAGATAAGCACATTCTGTAGTTGAAAAAAAAACAACACTTAAAAGACTTACCATAGTAAAATAAAGTAGCATAGAATCTATTGCAGGTCATAAAATGTAAAACTGATGTTGAAGAAGCTATAAATATATTTTACACTGTCAACACAGATAATTTCAAAATAAAAAAAATGAAATTCCCTACCTACCCTTGTTTTTTCGGGGATTTAAATACTATAAATATTTATAATTATTGAGTAAAATTATTAAAATATCAATATGTTTTGATTACATTTGCTAATTATATTATTAATAATGAAATAATTTGCAAGAAACGTGCAATTCTGTTGTAATTAGTCTAAATTAGCTATAAGTAAAAATGAGAATATCAGTGGCATCCAATAATTCGATTTTATACATATGAATCCATGACAAAAATTGACAGTTACATAGTTTATTTATTTATCATATTTAACTGTTAGAATGAAAACATGTTTGAAATTAATAATATAAATGTGATTTTACCATTTTTCAATTCACAAATTGACCCTAGTTAATTGAATTAAAAACAACAAATCCACAGTTCCACAACCGAGCCCAAGTTTAATCAAAATTAAATAATTCATCAATTTATCCTATTTAATTGGATTAAAAACAACAACATGTATCAGATATTCAGTAAGATTTTGAGAATATTCCATTTATTCCACTAGTATACCAACATGCACTTACTAATGATTAACATGCATTCCTTAAACAGTTAAACACAAAAAATGAATTCGTAATCCAAAGAAAACAACACACAAGATGCTTCCTAGATAAAGTTAATTGATGATTTCATACGCAAAATAATCGATTTGGTAATAAATCAAGATTATACTTCAAACAATCAATTATGAATTTATGGGGGGGGGGGCGTCAGCACTAAAACTAAAATGGGGGAAGGGAAACGGCTGTGGAGGAAACATCGTGGGGGATGTCTGGGTAGGAAACATCATGGGGGTTGGGGGAATGTCTGGAATTCCTGCTTAGGGCGAAAAGTGTTTAAATTGCCTTTAGAAGAAATAATTGAAGGAAAGTATTCATTGGTGTTTGCCCATCCAGAAGAATTTCTGAGCACAACAATGGGAACACACAATTTTATACTTATTTTATACTCTATAATCTAGCTCTTTTGTCATAAAATGAGAGGTTTCATTATCCAGCAGGTTTCTTGTTTGAACCTCACAAATTTTCTTATACCCAAGTTCCCATCATATTAATTTGTTGTTTTTACATATGATAATTCATAAATCTCTTATTACTTTGTAATTACTTTAATCCTTATTGTAGACATTATGTTTGATTGGTTTAATAATAATGGGGTAATATATTCTAACAATTATTTATGACATATTAATTAACATGCCACAGGAAATTCAGGAAGCATTCCAGAAATGCCCGCGCGCTCGAAAGTGCCCTTTTCACAAAATACTGCGTGTCGAAAGTGCCCTTTTGACAAAAAGCCCCCCTGCCCTTTTCAAATCCCAGCTGGAGCACTGAAGTAGTAGAAGAAGTTAAATAGAAGAAGTAGTAGTAGTTGTTGTTGCTGTTCGTTTTTTAGTAGAAGTTAATTAATTAGTAGTAGTTGCAGTAGTAGTAGTTGTAGTGGTTGTGTTTGTATTTGTATTGAATTCTGGTCAAACAACATAATTATGCAGCTGCTAATGATGATGATGATAAATATGATAAAGCTGCTGCTGATTGTGATGATGATTATAAGTATTTTGTGAAAAGGGCACTTTCGAGCGCGCGGGCATTTCTGGAATGCTTCCTGTTGCATGTTAATTTATATGTTGTAAATTATTGTTAGAATATGTTATTCCCATTATTATTAAACCAATCAAATATAATATCTACAATAAGGATTTAAGTAATTATAATGTAATAAGAGATTTATGAATTATCATATGTAAAAAAAAAGAAATGTGTTTGTCAAAAACACTATGTCCCCTTTTGCGCCGCTTTGATTTTGTTTTTTTGACCTTTGACCTTGAAGGATGACTTTAAACTTTCACCACTCAAAATATGCAGCTCCATGAGATACACATGCTTGCCAAATATCAAGTTGCTATCTTTAATATTGCAAAAGTTATGGCAAATGTTAAAGCTGGAGCAAACAAACACACAAACCAACCAACAAACCAATAGACAGGGCAAAAACTATATTTCCCCCACTATAAGTGGTGGGAGACATAAAAAGTAAAACACACTGTTCATGTATCTTTTTATTTTTACATGCATGAACTATTCTGGTTATGAATAATTTTTTTTAATTATGTAAAAAATGAGCAAATTAAATAAATGGAAAACATACTATATTATGTCGAGAGAAATAATTAAGCTGTAAAAATCTCACCAGTTTTACTTTGATGTTGCGATTAGCACATTCAGCATTTTCAGTATTAACTGATAAATAAATATATGAAAATGCCAAATGTCGAAGATACCATGACGTCCTCCTCCAAAAGTTGAATCCTTCGGACTCCATTTTATTTCTTCCCTGAATAATCCTATCACACATTCCATGTAAGTTTCCTTGCAATGATCACAGTGTTTTATTTTGAATCAGCAGGTTTTAAATTTATGATTTCAAAGATTACAGTCATTGCAACGTGTTCAGTGAATATTCCAACAATAGACTGGCATGAAAAGTGGCTTATTTGAATCACAAACTGCACCCAAGAATATATTATAGCTGACCGGGTTTAATGTAGCCTGTTTTTTTATATAATAAATTACCATTTTTCACTTCCATGTGTTTTATGATTACCAGCGCCATGCTGGAAATAGTCTGTTTCCCACAATGCTTAGCGCTCATTTGCACAGATCTGAAAGATCTTTTGTTGACACATTGCCCTTAACTGGACTCGATCCACTGACCCTTGGAGTAAAAATCAAGTGCTTAAACCAATGGGCCATCAGGTCTCACATAGTCAGTGGTTTATGTTATACTTTATATAAGCAATCCTTGTAATGTCGCAAAATCAAACTATAACAAAAGAACTCCCCAATTTATTTTTGTCACACAATGCTATATTCATAAATGCACATGTAAACATTTGATCTTAAAAGCTCCAATAAAAAACAAGAATACAATTTAAAAAGTAACCCTCAACTGGGCTCGAACCATTAACCCGTCTACCGCTTAGACCACTTGGCCATCCATGCTCATACAATGATTATGAGTGATGTATTTTATACTTTATGTAAGCAATCCTCGTAGTCGTAGCGTCACACAATATAACGAAAACAGTCGCTTTAAAATTAATTCAATGCCAATAATGACATCTTTAAATTTTAACAATTTTGTAAGTTTTGAGAACTCACAGATCTACACTTATTATTATTTAAAGAGACGAGCTACAAAAAACACATTTTTATTTTTAATCTTAACGTCGGGTTTGAATTGAGGTGGCCGCCATCTTGTTTTCAAAAGTAGTTCCAAATCCAATATGACAGCCACCTTCGTACATCATAGAGACCGTGTGGTGTAGCCCACTGTCCGAAGCGTTCAGATTGGTCTACGTCTTATTGTGCAATCCCCATGAGACGTGGATTACTGCCAATGCGCGGCCAAATCTAAGACCGACATGTGCGTGTATTAATTGCAAAAAAGTTAGTTTAAATTGCGAATTGCAGCGGCGGATTGCCCTAAAGGCATGGTATACATGAATCGATGCATATTTGGTATGCTTTTTTGTTTCATTTTTTTGTCATTTTTAAATTAAATTACGCACAATTTGATCTTCACAAATTTACCTGCTTTCACAGTACTAAAGAAACCCGGATCCATGATTTTTTGTTATTCACTTACCTTAAGACGCATTAAACATTAGAATAACTTCAGTCCGTCAGTACAATAAATTCAAATTAATCTTCAAAGAATATATTCATCAACATATATATATGTGAAGAAGCAAGCATTTTGTTATAAATTGTGACAGTTATCAAGACAGAGGTCCTGAGTGATATGATGGCGCTGGCCCCAATGGATCCTTTCAACATGTACTACAAGATTCAGAAACCCGGAAACAGCAATATTTACAAGGTATCGATAGATCATGGTTAAACGAAACAATTAAATTCATAAAAAAATAATGATAGACGCCCGTACTACATCGATATCATGGATGTCATGACATTTTTTAATAATTGTTACATAAATAATCTCCATTTAACATTTGTGAATCGTAATTTATCAATCTTTAATAGATGAATTTATAGAAGTGATCCCATAAAACAATCGATCATGTTGACACAACGCATCGCTTAAGCTTAATATCGAAAAGCATTCAATTAAAATAGTTAAATATGAAGTGGGTAGAAATTATATTTTTGAGCTTATATTTGCTTTGAAAAATTATGTAATACGTCGATTTATTTTGACAACAAGCGACACTGTAATTAAATTAAAAAGAGTGATCAGAAAATTTTGCTGCATAATCTTGAAGGATGTGTATTTGATATTAAATGCTTATGACATTTTTTATTTATCTACGAGCGTTTATAAAAATCATTTCATAATAAGTACACTATTGCCAGAGACAATGAATACTGTTAGAGGGTATGGTTTTTACAAGTAGGATATAAAATACACGACATTTTATGTATTGTACTTTTATTTCGTTTAAAATTATTTTTTTACAAATCGATTTTTGGTTTCTATTTCTTTTATGTTTCATTTTCAGTCTTAATTTGCTAGTGTATTTAAGTGGCATGTTTGAGACATTCAGACTCTTTTGACTGTTTTCTTTGCAGTTTGAAGGTTCGAAGACGGGAATAAATTTGCAAAGAGTTTATACAGCAGATGACAGTGCTCAATGTGGAATCACGTTGTCGAAGGAATACACGTATATTTTGTCAGGTGATCTATGTTATGCATTGAATAGATGCAAAATAGATGCATTTATTCTGTTGTCATTAGGTGTCACGAAACGATAACTTCACGTACGGGTTTATGCATTAAAAAAAAACAATGTAATAGAACGATACCGGGATTCGCGCGAGTTAAGAAAAACCCGCTAATCCCTCTGTACAATCAACGCTTTTCCGTTACCACGGTGCCTATACCACGTGACTTTTTAAGATCTGTGTTGGGAGAATAAAGCGCGACACAGTAAACATTTTAAATGATGTCGTTTTAAATATTTCACCATTTTTAATGGGATAAAGTGGAGAGCCCGCTCATTCCTGAGAGTTTTCTATACGTATACTGATTTTTTTTAAACAAATAAGTATTTTTTCAGTAAACAGCAACCACGCGTTTGAACGGTTAGAAAACTGTCGGATACGTGTGGGGACTTCATATCACATACGCGCGGTTGCATTTTGATACCTATAGAAATATCTTACGAATGAGCGGGCTCTCCATTTTATCCCATTATTATGGTGAACTATTTAAAAAGAGATCCTAAAACATGTTAACTGGGTCGAGCTTTTTTCTCCCAACACAGATCTTAAAAAGTCACGTGGTATAGGCACCGTGATTACATTAACTACTGATAGCTCCAATTCAATAATAACGGTTAATACGGCTCATTGGGTTATTGTCAACCTGAAATGGCTTGAAGTAACCAGAGGGTGACTTAAAGCAGATTCTTGTCAACCTGGGGTGACTTCAAGCCGATTCATGTCACCCTGGGGTGACTTCAAGCAGACCGGGTGACTAGAATCGGCTTGAAAAATCCCCAGGGTGACATGAATCGGCTTCTAGTCACCCCCGGGTGTCTTCAAGCCATTTCAGGTCGACAATGACCCAATGAGCGTTAATACGGTGTGTGGTTTTGAAAGGATTGTAAATGGTTCAGCTTTATTTGTACGAGCAGATTAGTGTTTTTTTTTCAAAAGGTTGCTTTTCCGGGATACTCATATTGTATGAAGTTCCTGAACACTAATGGACAATGGCACTAATTTACGAATGAACCTTTTTCTGTGTCTTATGCTTCGCATGTGTGTTTCAGGCTTTATTGATACTACAAGGACGACTGACTATGAATAACTGCGTGTCGTTCATAGAGAAGTTCCCCTTAAGCGTGCAGTCCCGTGCGCTTCTAAAACGGTTCGAGGAGAAAAAAGAGGATTGCTCTCAAGTAACTTGACCGGCAAAACAAGTTCATTTCTTATTTACATATATTCCATGCAACAATATATGAGTCCGTGTCAAATGAAAACATACATCCTAGTCATAGAAACTGTATTATACTGCGATAAGTACTCAATTCAATTGACATTCTATTTTTTACGGATGTTTTTAGTACAAGATACCATTAGGGCAAATAGATTATGAATATGTTTTAAAGGCGAATCTTTCATGATTATATACAATATAACAATAATGATACTAGTGAAACGCGTAGTAAAAGAAAAACTGACATGAATAATTGTTAAACCATTTATTTTCGTCCGCATACAATTTCGTAGTTTTTCAAAAATTATATTTTCGTCGACACATTTATTGTCTTTTATCCGCCGCGTGTTGATTGTTTAACATGCAACATCACCGATAAACGCATCACAAACCATGGGTATTATTTATTTGAACAATTAGCGTTTATCCTTGATATTCTACCAAAAGTAATTCAACGCTATTTATTTAGCTATACCGCATGAGCGTTTTACAGCAACTGTCAAAAGCAAGTACACAGTATTAGGTATACCCATTCCTTTCACATCTGGAGATATCAAGATTGCGGAACAGAAGCACGATATGTGCGTGGATTAAGTTGGATGTTAATGCTTTTCATGACTATGATAATTCAGTGTTACATTTTATTAAATATTACACATGCTTATTAGTTACATGATTAACTTTGTCAATCGGTAAAATAACGAAATATACGAATTACGAAAATAAATGTGTGTCAAATACTTTGGTTTTCAAGTATTTTTAATACAAAATACGATTATAATCGAGCCTGTAATATATCAACACACTGTTGATACGTTTTTAATGTGTTTTGTTCCACAAGTATTTATTTCATGTTTCGTTTCAGTTTGCCAGGCGATGACTTTTTATACTACATATGAACCCTCGCAGATGTCTTAGCGGCGTTTTCATTCCATTTATACATATTGTTACTATATCTCTTGCTTTTTTACAATGTAAAGCTCAACTACACCGTGTAACAAGATTTCATTTCTCCATGAGGCAAATTGCCTCTATGATAAATCATGAGAGACTTGTTCTAGTTGTTTTTGTTTGAAGATATCTGTAAAAACGTGTTAACCTAGGCAATATGAGATTCCATAGCAGACACAGCACTGTAGCGTTTTACTATGGATTTGTGCTAACTTAGTAATAAGAATCCGTGGATTAAAAAATTAGATTTCTAGTTCAGCCCGAAACCTTTTGAGTGTTTTTAATGAAATGATTTAATGAAATGTCGCCTTTACCCACAACATCTGATTGTAGACGGACTTTGGTCCTTACAATACATCAGTTAGTGCACAAAGTAAAGAGTTTTGCAAGGAAAAATGTATGCATGTTTAGTTGAAAATATTTCCATGCCTTCTTTTTACATTCAAATGACGTTATACATATGAAGACTCGAGTTTATCACAGGAATAACGAATATTTCCGGACGCCGAAAGTTGCAAAGAAAATGCTCGATACATTTGGAAAACAGGTACATCGCGAACAGTTTTTTTTAAAGATGAAAACGTTTAGAACTTCTCTTTTATTTGTGAATAGATTTATGGGCAACCCTGATTTTTTAAAGCGAGCGATTCAGATGAAGAAGATTGGTAGTGCATTGCAAGTTGCCCAAACTCGCTACCGTCCCAATACGCCAGATGGTGAAGAGCAGTTCCTGATATAGGTCAACGGCAGCAGGCCCACACTTGGTTCTTAGACAGCCCGCATTCCACGGAACCGTCACAGTTTGCGTAGTTGTATGTATGCCTCAAAGCGAGGCCTATCTGAGAAGTCGGCGCAATAATATTTGGACAAGGTGGAGCATTGAATCCGCTTGCATGTTTTATGATGTTGTGTGAAAGTTTAAATTACTGTGTTCATCACAAGTGCAAGGGAATATAACGATATTGCATAATACTTTGTACGTTGTTTTATATGCATTTCATATTTGAATAAATAAGTGAATACGTTTTTTTTGTAATCCTTGAGCAAATAAGCTATTTTGTCTGATATAACAACATAAAACCACTGCATAGTATCTCCATCTTAAATGAAAGGTCATGGAAAAGTACTTTTCCCGTGTAGAAATATCGGAGCGATATAATCCGATGTGGTTAAATATTAGGATCGCTTACAGGATTGTTATATCTACCAACCGTATGGAGATCTTTGTTGAAACAACAAGCTGTTTTGGTATTGCCTTTTTGTTTGATCGCTTTTTGAAAGCAGAGACCACGAGGGTGATTAAAAAACAACAACATATATATATATATATATATATATATATATATATATATATATATATTATCACGTTTATAATCATCAATTTACTTATAAAGTTACAGAAGTATTACGCTAGCTGTTGATTTGTAATTTATGCAAAATCTGGTGTAGTTATGTTTACACATAGACATTGCGATTTTCAGTTTAAGAAAGTATGATGAATGATGCGCTATGTTTGATATCGTATGTGTTTCAAGGACGCAATATATCATATCGTACCAAGTGCACAATACAGTTAATTACTCATTCATCACAATTTCGTAGTTAATGTTATGTGGATTTTAACAAAACCCACAAATACCATGCAAGTAATCATACATGATATATGATGATGAAGTGAAGTGAGCGTGAACGAACATTTTGGCGATATATGTTTGTTTCATCAATTATATCTATTTAAAGATCGAACCAACAAAAAAATGAATTCTAATGTTTGCATCTCATTTAATAAGAGCAATTTATCATAATTGACACTCATTTAATTTTACCAAATGCATTACGTAGATCAAATATTCATTAATCTTGCATTTAATTAAAAAACCCCACTAATGTCTATTCAAGAATGTAATCAATCACTGGCTAAAAACATCAAAAGAACCAATGGTATATAAATGACGTTTAAACGATTGTAGAAGAAACAGAAACAATGAGGATTCTAATCGCAGTCTGTGTTTACCTGGGTATTTGTGTCGTGTGTGAAGGAAGCACATGCCCGACATATTTATTCCCCAGATTGTTAGGGTGCAAGAGTGACTTCAGTGAGTAATTTTTTAAATATGTTTCATGTATGCATTAAAAACACACTAAAAGGTCACTTGAAGAATTCACGCGCTCGATATGGATTGAAATTTTAAGAAATTAATAAAAAAAAAAAGGTTTCAATTTGGCAGGATGCAATTAACATATCTCTGGCCTACGTCGTATTGTAACACCCGTACTTTTATTGGGCTCCTTTCTAACTGTTGAAAAATCTTGAACCTACTTTTACCCGTATTAATTGGAATACACCCCCTCCAGAAATAATGGGGCATTCCACGGGCGTTGGCCAGATGAGATATGGCATCGGTGCAAATTAGGTATGATTTGTTTCGTTTAACTAAAATTAAAATTTCGCGAAATGTGACTCCAGCATGTTTTAGTGGTTTCGTAGAACTTAAACAACTACAGTGAATGATTATAGTTATGTTGTTGCCGAATTTCGCATTAAAATGAGAAAACATTCAGGCCTTTAGTACACAAAATACTATTGATCTGTTTTTAAGGACGTACGCGGCCGTTTAGTATTACGCAAATTTGTTTTTTGCTGTAACACCGGTTGCGAAGTATGCGTATGCTTTTTCAAATAGTCGTTTAAAAACGGGGTTTGTGTCAATATAGGGAATAATATCAAGAAATAAAGTATTTTGAAGCAATTAAAATTGATATGCAATGTGTAGCCCCTACACTACACAATACAAATCAACCATCATCCCTAAGACCTTTTTATCGCGTGAATGAACCGGCGAGCATGATTCTAGTTACGAAAAAAAGTCGATACACCCTTACAATTAAAAATATTTGTGTTTGCAAGTACAACTTGTTTAAAATGGATAGCTTTCTATAGAATTAAGCACATTGGTATTGAATCGTCATATGTTTGAACCATATCATTATAATATATTTGATTACGTATAAATTATAATCAAAATCTTTATACATGTATACATTTAATGTTATAGTTAAAAAAAAATCGGAACATTTTTGTAATTTTTATTTCTCAGTAAACGGCTTCAGATATCAACTGCAATGAAGCGATTTTTGAGATCATTTACTTCATATAGAATACCTGATGAATTAAAATCATTTATCCACGACGTCTGGATCATGTGCGGGTGGGGTTGCATCTTGCTGCACGTGTATATATGCGAATATAATTTATTTTTGTTCACATAATTTCTTTCTCTCTGACCAATTTGATTAAAAAAAATCGTTTATTTTTGGCTTGCAATTGACTAAAAGAAACATTGCTATTGTTAAATGTTTCTTTCTATTTTTTCTGACACGGTGAACGACTTAAGACGCGACATGCAACCACGTGTAGAATACGGGAACGTGATAAGGCACGTAGTATGGAATTGGAAACACCATTTAGTTATAAACAAAATAACAACATCAGTCACACAAGTCACCCACGAGTTTTATTTCATTTTTATATCAGCAAAAATGGTTCTAACAAACTTACAAACTATCAAACGTATTGTATGTGTAATATAAATATAGTTTGTAAACTTCCACACACGTACTTCAAATGTATTCATTGCTTTAAAAACTGTGAGTCAATGTAAATTAAAAAAATATACTAATTTCACTATTATTACATTACATACAGTTAAAGACTTTAGATTATTAACATTTCAAAAACTTATTACATATAGCAACGTTCATGTAGGAAGCGAATGAGTGGTAAACATATACGTCATCATCGCCTTCAGTAATATCTCTTTTCACATGCAAACATTTTTGTATTATATCAGGGGCTGCTCCAGGATTTCTGGTAAGGGGGAGGGGGACGGGATATTGAAAGATTTGCTTGGGGTCAATGTGCAATGTGAATGTGAAAGAGGGATACATCAGAATCGCAAAGTTCGACTTGAAAAACATGAGGACAGAGAGTTTAAAGTAAAAACAATTAGCGATTGTCTGTGATTAGTGGAAAATGTTGTCTACGAAAACGAAGAAAAATGAGTTTAAATAGGTGTCTAGATCTAGTTAAGTGTGAAACATCAAATGAATTGACTTTACTTTGGCGTACGCCGCGTCCGCCCCCCCCTGGAACCGCCTATGTATATAATAGTTTACATAAAAATGTAATACTTCTGTTGTATTATGTTTTTATCGTACACAAACTGTGAACATACAAAATGTTTTGCATACATATGTACATAAAACTTTCAAAGTTCAGTCTGTTACTGCTTTTCAATATATTTATGCATACCAATAGAATGCCGTGAAATGCTCAAGCCCGGTCAATAGTTACAACTTATACCGTTGATATGCCCCTTAAAGTGTATTGTGTACGTCTTGTTTTAGGTTGGAAACGTAATTAGCACTTTTATGATCTCGAAACATATTACTAATTATTTGTGTTTTCACTAAATTTAAATGTACACTTGCATTGGCATACAGCAATACATTAATCAAGTCATGCAAAAAAATACAATAAAATAACGTTGATCTGCCCCTTTAAATAAAGTCTATACATTTTTATTTTTTGGGAAGGTGTATGATCCTAATTTAACTTATTTTGCTACAAATAATGTGTGGTGTCAGTTAAATTTAAATCTACTTTGCATTGGCATACCGCAATATATTGGTCAAGCAATGTCAAGAATTACAATTAATATCGCCAATATTCCCCTTTAAATGTACGGTATAAATCTTGTTTTCAGTTGGATGCTCGATAAACCTTCTTTTTTGCTTATCTTGGTACACATAATGTGTGATTTCATTTACATTAAAATCTACTTTTTCATTGGCATAAATCAATATATGTACTAGTATGTGTTTTGACATTTTTTAAGGGTATTTTACGTCATGCAGTAACACTGCAGTTGTGAACAAATGACCTCGGTTACCTATGTTTTTCTTTTTATATATTTATTAAGTTATAACTCATAAAATATTCGGTTAAATTTGGTAAAAATCTAAATATGGGAAGGCATGTAAAAAATAAAAATGACTTGTGTGCATTTTATTTATTTTCATATGTGAAATTATTTTTGTTTTTATTGTTGTTAAAAAGTAATGAAAACATTAATCAATCGATTGATGTTGTATTTAAAATAAATTAGCAGTCATATTGAATCAGTATGATATATTTTGAGATAAATAGAAATAGTTTTAAACAGTTTTCTCTTTAATTTACTCAATTTTTTATGTTATTACCTTTTTAAGAAAATTTTGCTAAAATAGGGTTGTTGTTGAAGTGCGAGTAAAAAATTAAGAACACCGATGACCCATGATTTATATTTTACTTTTCTACCCATAATAGGTGGTTGTAGCTAAAAACCAACAATAATCAAATTCTAGATATAACAAAATTTTCATTAAAACTGAGCATACGTCCTTAATCTTACTTTTCAATATTTGTATATGTGAATAACTTAGCATTTTCATATAAATTGTGACAGTTATCACTGCTGAGGTCAGGATTGATATGAAAGGTCCCGTCTCAATGGACAATGAAAACATGTACTACAGAATTCGAAACATAAATGTTTACAAGATATATCATGGTTAAACTAAACCTATGCTACAAATTATTATTATTTGCACACGCAGTACATCGATATGCTACATATAAACAGGACAATGTCGAGATATTTAAAAAAATTGGTATATAAAGTATGTGCAGTGTTTCATTCGGTAATTATAAAAAATCAGTCCGTAATTAAGAATTCATCAAAGCGTATCACACAAACACAATTGAGCCTGTAGAACACAAATCATCGCTAAAGCAAAATTTCGACAACTATTCTATTCGAAAAAGTTAAACATCAAGTGTTTAGCTTTTGAGTTATTCCGTGACTTTATAGTTATGTTTAGAAAAAAAATCGTAAGGGTCGAGTAATTTTGATAGAGCAACGAGCGATATTTTAATAATAAAATAGTGTTTTCAGTTATTTTTGCTGCTCTAGACTGCATCGTATATAATGTTAAGTTTTTACGATTTTTTTAATATATATAAAGAGAGTGTTTTTTTTTCCAAATCATTCTTTTATCAATGCACAGTTATCAACGACAATGATAACTGTGTTGGAGACTAGGGTTAAGACACGAAGTATATTTCATACAAGGCAATTTATATAAAGTATTTTATTTCGTTAAAAAATGAACAGTTTTCTTTAAGTTTCACTTTGTACGATGTATCATTATCAGTTTTTCTTTGTTGCAAGACATCAATATTATAATTTATCAATTATTATATTGAAGCGATGTATTTGAAACATACCTATTACTTTGGATGTGTCCGATGTAGTTTACAGGATCGACGGCCGGGATAAATTTTGAAGGAGTTTACACGGCAGAAAACAGTGCTATGTGTGGTGTTGCTGGGTTAGAGAGGGGACGGCATATTTTGTCAGGTAAAATGGAATGATAAGAATGCATTTCTTCTATTGTCATAAGTTGTCAAGAAACGATATCTGCAAGTTGTGGTTTATACATGTAAACAAACGAAATGTGTTGCATGTAGTAAGTAGATTATAAATGACACTATGTTAAGACTCCTCCTATGCTGTTTCTAATGCATTGCATATATGTTTCAGGCTTTATTGATCATATCAGGGGACAGCTGAATCTGAATCTTTTCGTGTCGTGGTTTGAACGCTTCCCCCTAAGCATGCAGGCCCGAACACTTCTAAGGCGGTTTTCGGAGAATACAGTTGATTGCAATTAATCTATTAGTCAGTTTATGAAACAGACACATATATATCTTCGTCATAGACAAATATTTAATGCTACGATAAAGAACTTAATTTATTGATTGCCAACCTTATCTTCTCGTGTTTTCTACACTTTCTAAGCTAAAGTGCATTTATTATGATTATTTTTAAGTTAAAATCTTTCATGTTTATCGCATGTTTTGCTTTTATTATACAACTTTAACGCGTAGTGGAAGAACATTGACATAATTCATATACTATTTATTTCATTTACTTCGATACGGATCGTGCCGTAATAGATTTACACGATGTGTTTTGTTCCACAATACCACCTTATTTCATGTTTCGTTTCAGTTTGCCAGGCGATAACTCTTAATACTACAAATTGGCCCTCGCAGTTGCCTTTGCGTTGAACAATATTCGTAACATGTGCACGTATGAACGTAATAGGGCTTTGTTTCCTAGATGCAATGTTGACAATTTTTTCCGTTGTATATTTTTTATTTTCGTCGTCAATAGTTATGTGGGGGTCGAGGGCATCCCCCTCCATACCGTACATAATCAATATATATAACAGATCATATATATAACAGATCATAATGCATGGTGTACAAATCTTGCACTGTATACAAGTGCTAATAACTGCGTAATGAAAAATACACAAACTGCCATTAATGCTTAAACAGCAAGTAATGTATAGAAGAATAAATATATTGTTAGTATTATGCAAGTCACAATGTACAACTTACAGTATTGCAAAGTAGACAACTGCTCACTGTTACATAGTTAAGGTAATATAATAATTGCATATATAGCGGTATACAACTTGATACATATATTAATATTATCAATTTAGAGTTGAACGATTGAAGTCACTCTTTTCTAACGATACAGCCTTAACAAAATGTCCCAATCGTTATTTGAACTTATTAAATTGGAATGAATCTGAATTGCAGAAGACATTCATTATCTTTAAAATATTATACTGGAATGAAAAATATGATTTTGCCGCGATAACGGTAGGTAGTTTTTCATTCATTTTACAATTATATATATTTTTTTTAGTAAGATGGAAAGTAAGATTAAGAGGAGCACTTGTGTTTTTATGTCCTAACATAAACGAGGAAGCATTTATTAGTTCAGAAAATACATCAAAGCCTTCTAACAGTTATGTAATAAACATTTTAACCTATTTACATTCCCAAAAATGTCTCGATTGTTTCTGGCGCACTGTGACAGAAAGAGCATTCTGCGGATACTTTAAAATTGATTTTATACAAAAAATAGTTTGTACCAATAATTCGGTGTATAATTCTGTACTGAAACAATGTGGACAATTGGAATAAATTATTGAATGCATCTATGTCGTTCTTTTGTACAAATGGCTACAATATATCTTGCTTTTAATTACATCGTTCTGGTTACTCAAACGCTATCGTGTAATAAATATTCAAAACAAATCAACATTCACTTAAAATGAAATGTATGCTTTTTGTTTCTTATTATTATCTGTTCATTTAATTGATTAGCAAAATGCAGAAAATAAAGAAATCGAGAAAGACTAATGCATTTAATGTGTGTGTGATATATATTTAATTTGCAAGAGAAAAAATAATTTTCTACATATCAATATACATACGCTCAGATAAAATAATAATAAATAACAAAACTAAGGTATACTTAGCTCATGCCTCGGTAAATAATATACATCAAGTATAACCGCTGAAACTCTCCTTTTCATACAATAAGTGCCTGGGGTTGGGGCAGTGCATTAATAAATAAATACATTTATATACACCCCATGCATGTTTAAGTTACATAACAGAAATTAAAGTTAATACCTTGAATTATGAAGTTGACTTTTTAATTTGAAGCGATACGAATGTTACGCAACATCTTTCGACTAATAAACAGTTACAGAGCATAAACAATAATTGTAATATTTTAGCTTTTTGTTCTGACAATAAATTTCAACTTAGAAGCATGTTAGTTGTATACTACACATTGTCTGATAACATGGAATAATAGTCCAAATGAATATCAAAATCTTCAAAGGAATTTAATTTAACAAGTTAAAGTACTGAAACGTATACATGTTACATTTGACATTGAAGGTTAACCTTGAATTTCAAAAGAAAAGCATAGTTGTATTGACACATGGTGTGGTAATGAAGAATTATAATCCGAAATAAGAATAAAATACCTCGCGTAAACGTTACATTGCGTGTACGAAAACTCATGACCTTAGACCGTAAAGTTGACCTGGACCTTTCGCAGAGGAGCATGGAAGTTGAACAGGACTAACACTTTGAAGTTATCTAAACACAGAGGGACGGTGCGATTTCTGTATACCATTCGGCGTAAGAACAAAAACGAACTTTGCACAATCACACTGATAAGGTCCAAACACTCTTAGAAGTTTGCTTAATTATTCCGAGATATCAACATTCAAGGATGATTCCGACATACATTAACTGTTTAACGAATGAATGTTTGATTATTTTTACATATTGATAAATGTAGGAGAATCATCGGACTATTTACGACCAGACGACTAATAGACAGACAGACAGACGCCCATAATGAAAAAAGCATATGGAATTATTCTCGGTTTGATAAATACGGTATAGAATGGTTTTATACATGTTATTTAGAAGAGAGATTGTGGTAATGGTTTAGCGCGAAAATCTATTGAGTCGCCATTCGAGGGTGTATTTGACAGGCACATGTAATGGAAAAGGAAAACGAAGGGGTGATAAAGTAGTTTAGGTGTTCATTTGCGAAAAACATAGTATTCGGAAGGAGAAGGTTTTTGATGAGAGGACTGATTCTCTGCTGGAAGCGGAATGGTGAGCTGGAACTTCGAACAGAGGTCAGACTTGATGGTTCTGTTTATTTTAATAACACTGGCAACAATTTTCCGATTACAATTGACACAGGTTGTGTTCATTGTACAGAAATTAAACTCTGCATCAACAGGTTTTCTTTGAGATTTGTTTGATGGGTTAAAATTCCATAATTTGACGAGTTTTCCAGCCGACCAAGTACCTATAGTTTTGTATTTGAGTGTATTAAGAATTTTGTTATTTTCAAATTAGTTAATCAAAATTAATAAGGTGTTCTATTATATCTATTGAGCTCATGCTATTTCCATGGAAATTTAAGCCAGGTTTCAATCAGTAGCTTAGAGAATGTCTGTGTTGGTGAATTGGACATAAAAACAAATGTCAAGTTGGTAGTTTTAATTTTGAGAGCAGAAAATACGTATTGATTTTAAAAGCTCTGGTGATCCGAGCATATTATGGGGTGATAGTTAAAAAAGTAATACGTACTTTTGGCTTGAACATATTGTTTTTTAATCTTATATCTGTTAATTACATATGATGAGACAGTATTTAAAACTTTTCTTGACATACCGACATATGCTTTTAAGTTCCCCTTATTGAAGCACACGATGGACCAACATAGCATCACCAGGTTCATTTAGACGTACCAACATATCATAGAGACGAATTTACCCTATCGAAGCACGTACAGAAACACAAGTATAACATAAACAATAACATTATATTATGACACATTTTAAAATAAATACATAGTTTTTGTACACACGCGATGGTCAAAGCTCATGATGAATCGATAAAGTGGTACAATGGCTCGTACATAAAAAGATAAACGCTTGACATGTTCAACTGATTGTAACTGATAAAACATTATTGTTACTCAATTGTTAGCATTGTGGACACAATATAACACGTTTTGTTGAGAGGATTATCTTGGTAAACCATGATAAAGCATTATCGTAAAACAAGGATATATGTTTTTTCATATTTAAGTATATTCACTTATTATATTGTTCACAAATTTACCTTACCAAAGCACGAGACGAACTTGATTTCAACATAGTTACACGTTTGTTGACAAAAATTGACATTACCGAACAAGAAAACGTAATCTTTCTACAAAATCAAAAGACATTAAACACATTAAAACCCCTTTTTATTACAAATATCATTGCATACGAGATGACTCATTTCATCGACAAAACAACACTTAAACATAACTTAATAACGCATTCAAAAGACAAACGTACATAACATAGAGACACGAAGAACCGATATAAAGAGAAGAAAATGTTGAAATTGGAAATAATAACATATAATGCAAACATAACAACCTAGCTATACAATAGAACAGTCCCGGCGTTCCATATTAATCTATCACAATCACTATGTCAACTGCTCGTATCGGTTATTTATGGGTTATTTTTATAAACTGATAACTTGAATAAGTTATAACATGGTGAAAACTGATAACTTTTAAAATTAAAACTTCCTAACACAATAGTTTAAAATCAGTACACGTATTTAACTGATCAGGTTAACATACAAAACTATTAATTTTCAGCATAATGAAGATATTTAGCAGTCTATTAACAGGAATATTTTTCATAATTGGATTGCCGTATTTCGCGCGGAGTACAAGCGGTAAACTTATTTTGCCGATTTTTCATCAATGGTTATCAGTGCATTATATTTGTGTTATGCATGTTATGGCAATTTTGTTTATAAAAGTTATAGTGGAACAGACGTTTTCGGAAACCGAACGTCTTCATTTGATATTACTAAAATCCTATATAACCTCATATATCACACAGTGTGTTGTGTGTTTCAACATGTGTCCAGTTGCGATTCGTATGCCTTAACACATACATGTTAAGTCATACTAAGAAACATGAGTATCTGTTACAACTGATATGTACAAGATTATAATATGTACAAGATTGTAAGGCGAATGCAAATTTGACCAAAAACATTGTTTGTGATCTCAGGAATACGATATTCAATCCATACAGCCTATGAAGGACCGTTAACCATTAAAATAGCTATTTGAAAATTATCAGATAATCGATCCAATATTTGACGAGGTTAAATTTAAATCATTTAGCGTATTAAACGTAAGGGCATTATTATTTGATTTATTTAACAGTGTTGTTTAAATATATTGGACTTGAAGTATCTGTATAGTACACGGAGTCACTTGATAAATGAACGAGAGCTGAGTGACTGGCGTGATGTGAACAAATAACAAAGCATGTATGTACCTATGTAACTATTTTCTTACAACCCGTTTAAATGATACAAAAGCTTATCCTATCAAAATAAATAATTAAACAACAAAAGTTTTAATCAAAAACAGTCAACGTACAAATCTGATATGTGGTGAACCTTTGTTTGTTGACTAGTATGCACTCGGTCCATTATTATCGTAAATAAAATAACATCGTTATGTACGTGGTGCTTTTCAGAATGTCCCGATGGCACATATGGGTTGAACTGTTCACAGACGTGCAGCACACATTGTCGTTATGGAAACGAACCCTGTAACAAAGCAGACGGAAGTTGCCATGATGGATGTGCTACTGGATATGACTATTTTCTAGATACAAAGTGCAACCGAAGTAAAATAATGCTATTCTATAACTGAGGCGTCGGTAGATAACACATATGTTCATTAATTTCAAAGGCACAATCTATTTATACAAGCCAACACAATATAGAGTGATTATATCAGAGTTTAAAATTGAATATATAATCACATTCAAGCACTGCATAATATAAATATTCGTTACATTTAATCAAAACAATTCTTATAAATTATCAACAGATACTCGGGAGATTTCAAAATGATTTAAATATGTTCAATTTGTGCAAAGAAAAACATAGTTAACAGACATGTGATCACAAGCATATACGTATATTGAAAATACACAAACCGTCCGACTATAAAGCAAATGACATGAGGCACAGTATAATATGTTCATTTTTTTCCGACGTCGGTAGTGACAGACACTCGAATGAAGAGTCTGGTGTTTTTTGTATTTCCTTCGAAATTTAAGTTTCCTCATTAATTATGTTGTGGATTTTTTTTCAAAAACTTACTTAAACGCTGATTGTATTTTGATCGTTTACATATTTATATATAAATATTACCACACTTCAGGATACTTATGAGAAACAAAAGCATTTGTATGCCTTAATCAAATTAAATGCATTATTTGGCTATTGAGGATACTGGTTTCACGTGTTAATGCTTTGACTGATATATGCCTGTTTGTACTGAATTCGTTGCATTGTATTTGTATATTTATAGGAAATAATTCAAATAATAAAAGAAGTAAATTGTTTTCTGAAAACGAATATTAGGGATACGGTTTCTGACTGTGCTAAAGTGAAATAAGTTGTAACTGACCGACAAAATCGCATCTATGTCGTTCATTTTTCGTAGGATTAGAATAATGAATGATTTAAGCTTTTATTGGATACTCTTAAAGTAATTTTTCTTGGAAGAACCAGTACGTAATTCTTAACATAGATCTTTAGAATGCTCTAAGAAAGGGAACAAAGCTGGGACCTCTTTATCTCTTGGCTTACCCCGTATCGGCTATACCACAAATAACTCTATGAAGACAGGGGCGCCAGGTATAAATTACGTGTGGTGCAAAGTCCATAGTAATTTTACTTTAACAGAGTAAAAGTCCGAAATACGATTAAAGTTGTATTGTTTCTTGTAAATATTGAGCACACGATAGTTTCCATTTGTAATCAAGTTTCATGGAATACAGGTTTAGTTGGAATGGATCTCCACGTCCGGTCTGCAAGGTTTTCTTTGCTTTTCGAGTAAGGACGAGTAGATACGATAGTGTTTATTTTTTAACAAAGAAACATCTCCACTTGATAAGCATTTTAAATGGGTCAGAGAGGTTTTAGATTGTGATTCTATGCAAATGAGATTCACTGTATTTCCCCCCTCTTTTATAAAGGTTACGTAAGCGCTTCTGTACTTGTCTGCATTCGATGTTTAAGAAAAATCAAATGTCAATTTGACCGATCTGGAGCGTGTTCGATATATAACTCGAACTAGTTTTGTAATTACAGCTGTTATGACAAGTTTGATTTATGTTATAGAAGTAATTCTACAGGAATTATAAAATAAACATCTGGACAAGCTCGGAAAAAATCACGCATACAAATAAATTCAACCATTGTGACAAGAAATAGAGCCGCTCGCAGCGGATTCGATTATAATCATGACGCTAAAATTTGTTCTATCTAATACTTTATGGGAAAGTAAACATTCGTTTTTCGTGTCTCATATTTAGTTCCACAAAGCGTCATATTCATGCTAGTCATATAAAGTGGAAGGCACTAACAACGGATCGATTAATGTTTTTGATATCGCTCCAGAGTGCGCTTCTGGCCATTCCGGGTGGAGGTGTCAACCTTGCGGACACTGCAAAGATTCCGAGTGTGACTGGATGACTGGTGAATGTACCCACGGGTGTGATTCTGGGTGGTGGACACCAATATGCAAAACTGGTATAACTTACTTGTTGATACGTACGCAAAACACGTTGTTATAAATAAGCTGATTAAGTTTGAAATGAACTGCCGAATAAATACAAAGTGAATTTTAGATTTAAGGTACATATGTACAATTCTTTCCAAACATGTCGTTTTGGTATTTAAAATTGTCCTCATTTTTAAATAATACCTTTAGCGCTTTCTTGTATTATACACCTATTTAAAAATTTAAGAAAAAAAGGCTTAATCAAACATTGGCATACACCGTATCTTCAATAAGCAATATTATGATTATGTAAAATTTTACCCTTAACCTTTTATAACAGCATGCGACGACGGCAAATATGGGTTAAACTGTTCACAGTCATGTGGCAAAAACTGCGTTGATCCTCGTTCATGTAACAAAACGAATGGAGCGTGCATTGGTGGATGCCGTCCTGGATATGATTACCAGGAAGACGTGTTTTGCAATATTGGTAATATTTTTGTAAATAAACTTTATGTTAGATTATTTTTGCCAGTTGGTTTACTCTTTGTACAGAAAGTAAAATCATTCTCAATCGTAACTGTTTAGACCGTTAAATTTAAATCAGGTGTGTTTGTTTTATCAGATTTTAATGTGTATGTCGGATGCCATGTTGAAATAACTGTTTTATTGTTTTACATTAACACTCAGGTTCTCAATTTATTATTACAAACGAAACCAAGTTGGAGGTGACATCGATGTTTTTTTGTCATTGAATATTGAATTCAAGTACACTGATTTAATAATTAGTGCTATAAACAATCGGTATTGGTTTGTTCCTGTTTTGACACATGCACATGAGATTGTTTTGACATTGTCAAACGATAAGTCGATTTAAGAATGATCGTGAACACGATGTTTGACTTATCATGACCCAGAGTACTTTATTGAAACATATTCAACTCAAAGTGATGAATATCTACAGGTTGATGATGTGTAATTTCAGATTTATGATTGTAATTACTTTACTTTAACAATAAAATTACATTAACTGTATCGGGGGGAATATTCACTTGCCATATGTATTATGTTTTAAAAGGTAAGCAAACTATTACGGTGAATAAACAATTTAAAATACACAGAAGGACATATACATATTATTTAAGCCAAGGTCACCAACTTTGAACGGTTAATGTCAAGCTTCGAGGTTTAAAAAAATGCTGAATTGTTGGTAAGACCTAACCTTGAATCATAAGCATACACTTATAAAAATAACCCCTTCGTATTGCAATCAAGCTTCAAAGTAAATACCCTTTCGCAAATAATGGCTGTTGACCAGAGCAGGAGTATTTCAAGTATCCTCTAGAGCAAATTAAAAATCATTGTCGTGCATTGCAACCAATTATTTTGCTAACTAGGTTTATTATGTTAAATCTATTGTTTTTTAAAGGGGCCTTTTCACAGATTTTGGCATGTTTTGACGTTTGTCAATAAGTGCTTTCTATTGATAAATGTAAACATTTGATACAAAAAGCTACAGTAAAAAATTAATAATACAATTAAAAAAAGAAAAAAAAGGTAACTCTCACCAGGGCTTGAACCACTACCCCTGGAGTCCTCCTGGAGTGAAAAGTCTACCACTTAGACCACTCGGCCATTCCTCCGATTACAATGCTAGGTGTATTTTATACTTTATATAAGCAATCCTCGTAGTTTTAAGACACTATATATTTTTTATTCAATCAAATTAAATTCCAGCATGCGAACGAGGATACTTTGGACTGAACTGCACTTCAAAGTGCCACTGCAAAGAAGGACTAAATTGTGACCACGTATCTGGGATATGCTCCGGGTCAAGATGTGAACTCGGATGGACTGGCGACAATTGTAGTATACGTATGAATACATTATTAAACGTTAACGAATAGCAATTACTTATAATAATATTAATCTCAGTCTTAAACAACGGAAGAAAAGTTTGACCGTGTTCTTAAATATATGTTCAAAAATAAAATTCTTTAAATAAAAAAGAAAGCTATAAAGTTTATTGTGTTAAATCTCTTCAAAGCAAAACGCTATATTACGTAGTTATTATTCATAGTTGCAGTGCTTTCTATTTCCGATTTCTAAAGCTATGAACAAGCCGACCATCGGTGTTCGTTTGTTTGAAATGCGTGAATTACACAGATACGTGATAGTAATGAAAATCCTTGTCAACATAAAAATAATAAAACAATTGCAGAATGTTTTTCGACCCGAGATAAGGTTCTCTCATCATGATTATAAAAACCATTATTGTATAGAACACTAGCGTTATTACAACAACAACGGCTGAATATTTACATATTAATTCTGTTTCTAATCATAAACATGCTTGCAATTGCTTAAACAATAAAAGTACAAAACATAAGCTTTATTTGGAGGGAAAGTTCATTTACCATCCATAGTCTGTTATAAATGGTAAGCGATCTAAAACCGAGAGAAGACAATCTATATATACTACAACGCAGGACATATACATATCAGTTAAGCTAAAGTCACCAGCTTGGAACGGTTCATGCAAGGTTGGGAGGCTTAAATTAGCTGAGCCGTAAGCAAAACCTTACAATAAATCACAAGCTATCCTTATAAAAATTATTTCTTGGCATGACAATTAAACTATTAAGCTATGCATGGGAGTCCCTTTTAAGATACTTAAATTGCGCGATTGTTAACTGTTGACCAGGGCAACAGAATATCAAGCAACATCTTAAACAAAAAATAACTATCGTCGTGCATCTAAGAACAATAGCCATACATATACGATCCAAACGCAATCTAACAATGCTTATCTGAATAGATTTGTAAATGTTCGATCAATACGTTTTAAAGGCATTTTGAATACAGTACGAACATTCTAGATCACATCTACCAATACAGTTCGCAAATGTTATCATGATGTTTAAACGCTTAACGTGAACAAATACAATACAGCTTAATACATATTCATAGACTCAGTTTATGCAGATTTTAGGTTCACATATTAAAATCATTTTTTTCTCGGTATTGTTTCTATATTTGACTATAATATCAACATATAAGAAACAATATTTTCAGTTAAAAACAGTAAACGTACAAAACTGAGCTGTGGTGGACATTTGTTTGTTGACTAGCATACACTCGGTCCATTATCATCGTCAATGAGATAACATCGTTATGTACGTGGTGCTTTTCAGAATGTCCCGATGGCACATATGGGTTGAACTGTTCACAGACGTGCAGCACACACTGTCGTTATGCGACCCTTCCCTGTAACAAAGAAGACGGAAGGTGCCATGATGAATGTGTACCTGGATATGACTATCATCTAGATTCAAAGTGCACGCAAAGTAAAATTATGCTATATTATAAAAGAGGCGTCGGTAGATAACACATGTGTCAATTAATTTTAAAGGCACAATCTATTTATACAAGCCAACACAATATTGAGTGATCATATCAGAGTTTAAAATTGAATATATAATCATATTCAACCACTGAATAATATAAATTTTCGTTCAATTTAAAGCCACACAACTTATTTGGCATAGTAAATTTAAGTATAATTAAGAAGCATATTTTATCTATGCCAATTAGAATATATATGATGGTTAGAATGTAGAAATTTGTCTTTTTGCGTTTTAAAACTTAAAAATAATCGCGTTTATCAAAATGGACGTATGCGTCTAGAAATCCTTCTTTCGGTTTTAAAAGTGTTACCGTGTGAAATATAATAAATTACTTGCTAACTAGGCTATATATTTAATTTTAGCTATGTCAAATCTGGTAGTAATAAGGTAGAAATCCGTCTTTTTTTGCCATTTCAAACTTAAAAATAATCGCGTTTGTCGAAATTGACCTATACGTAAATAAATCCAACTTTCGGTTTTAAAAGCGGAACCGTTTGAAAAATGATAAATTACTTGCTAACTAGGGTATAGATTTAATGACAATTTCGCACACTTTCAAATTGCATCTATATGTACTGATTAACATGTATTTCATTTGAAGGTGTTTGGCGTTAATCAATACAATACTTATGAATTGTCAACAGATACTCGGAAGTTTTAAAAATGAATTAAAGTTTTCGTTTTGTGCAAAGAAAAACATATTTTACAGACATGTGATCACACACATACACGTATATTGAAAATACACAAACCATCCTACTATAAAGCAAATGACATGAGGCACAGAATAAGTTCATGTTTTTCCCGACGTCGGTAGTGACAGACTCTCGAGGGAAGAGTCTGGTATTTTTGTTTTTCCATCGAAATTTAAGTTTCCTCCTTAATTATATGTTGTGGATTTTTTCCAGAACTTGGTTATTAAAGATACGGCTTAAAATGCTGAAATGCATACTTTCTGTACTGCAATAACCAACTTTCTTGATGGGATATTATGGATGCCGTCTTGATTATAACTTCCTCAAAGGCTCGAAATGAAATGCCGGTCTTGTATTTGATAATGTTACAAATTTAGACTTAAGTGTTTCACTTGTTAATGCTTTGACTGACATATGCCTGTTTGTACTGAATTCGCTAGAATTGTACTTGTATATGTTTAGGAAATAATTCAAATTATAAGGGAAGTTAATTGTTTTCTGAGAAAGAATTTTAAGGATACGGATTCTGACTGTGCTAAACTTAAATAAGTTTTAACTGACCGACAAAATCGCATCTGTTTCGTTCATTTTTTGTAGGATTAGAATAATGAATGCTTATAGCTTTTATAAGTTTCTCTAAAGAAAGTTTTCTTGGAAGAACCAGTACTTAATGTCTTAACATAGATCTTTAGAATGCTCTAAGAAAGGGAACAAAGCTGGAACCTCTTAATGGCTTGGCTACCTTCATATCGGCTATACCACCAATAACTCTATGAAGACAGGGACGCCAGGTATAAATTACGTGTGGTGCAAAGTCCATAGTTATTTTACTTTAACAGAGTAAAAGTCCGAAATACGATTAACGTTGTATTGTTTCTTGTAAATATTGAGCACACGATAGTTTCCATTTGTAATCAAGTTTCATGGAATACAGGTTTAGTTGGAATGGATCTCCACGTCCGGTCTGCAAGGTTTTCTCTGCTTTTTCGAGTAAGGACGAGTAGATACGATATTGTTAATTTTTTAACAAAGAAACATCTCCACTTGATAAGCATTTTAAATGGGTCAGAGAGGTTTTAGATTGTGATTCTATGCAAATGAGACTCACTTTATTTCCCCCCTCTTTTATTAAGGTTACGTAAGCGCTTCTGTACTCATCTGCAATCGATGTTTAAGAAAAATCAAATGTCAATTTGACCGATCTGGAGCGTGAGCGATATATAACTCAAACTAGTTTTGTCATAACAGCTGTTATGACAAGTTTGATTTATGTTAAAGAAGTAATTCTACAGGAATTATAAAATAAACATCTGGACAAGCTCGGAAAAAATCACGCAAACAAATAAATTCAACCATTGTGAAAAGAAATAGAGGCGCTCGCAGCGGATTCGATTATAATCATGACGCTAAAATTTGTTTGATCTAATACTTTATGGGAAAGTAAACATTCGTTTTTCGTGTCTCATATTTAGTTCCACAAAGCGTCATATTCATGCTAGTCATATAAAGTGGAAGGCACTAACAACGGATCGATTAATGTTTTTGATATCGCTCCAGAGTGCGCTTCTGGCCATTCCGGGTGGAGGTGTCAACCTTGCGGACACTGCAAAGATTCCGAGTGTGACTGGATGACTGGTGAATGTACCCACGGGTGTGATTCTGGGTGGTGGACACCAATATGCAAAACTGGTATAACTTACTTGTTGATACGTACGCAAAACACGTTGTTATAAATAAGCTGATTAAGTTTGAAATGAACTGCCGAATAAATACAAAGTGAATTTTAGATTTAAGGTACATATGTACAATTCTTTCCAAACATGTCGTTTTGGTATTTAAAATTGTCCTCATTTTTAAATAATACCTTTAGCGCTTTCTTGTATTATACACCTATTTAAAAATTTAAGAAAAAAAGGCTTAATCAAACATTGGCATACACCGTATCTTCAATAAGCAATATTATGATTCTGTAAAATTTTACCCTTAACCTTTTATAACAGCATGCGACGACGGCAAATATGGGTTAAACTGTTCACAGTCATGTGGCAAAAACTGCGTTGATCCTCGTTCATGTAACAAAACGAATGGAGCGTGCATTGGTGGATGCCGTCCTGGATATGATTACCAGGAAGACGTGTTTTGCAATATTGGTAATATTTTTGTAAATAAACTTTATGTTAGATTATTTTTGCCAGTTGGTTTACTCTTTGTACAGAAAGTAAAATCATTCTCAATCGTAACTGTTTTGACCGTTAAATTTAAATCAGGTGTGTTTGTTTTATCAGATTTTAATGTGTATGTCGGGTGCCATGTTGAAATAACTGTTTTATTGTTTTACATTAACACTCAGGTTCTCAATTTATTATTACAAACGAAACCAAGTTGGAGGTGACATCGATGTTTTTTTGTCATTGAATATTGAATTAAAGTACACTGATTTAATAATTAGTGCTATAAACAATCGGTATTGGTTTGTTCCTGTTTTGACACATGCACATGAGAAAAAAATAAATGACATTGTCAAACGATAAGTCGATTTAAGAATGATCGTGAACACGATGTTTGACTTATCATGACCCAGAGTACTTTATTGAAACATATTCAACTCAAAGTGATGAATATCTACAGGTTGATGATGTGTAATTTCAGATTTATGATTGTAATTACTTTACTTTAACAATAAAATTACATTAACTGTATCGGGGGGAATATTCACTTGCCATATGTATTATGTTTTAAAAGGTAAGCAAACTATTACGGTAAATAAACAATTTAAAATACACAGAAGGACATATACATATTATTTAAGCCAAGGTCACCAACTTTGAACGGTTAATGTCAAGCTTCGAGGTTTAAAAAAATGCTGAATTGTTGGTAAGACCTAACCTTGAATCATAAGCATACACTTATAAAAATAACCCCTTCGTATTGCAATCAAGCTTCAAAGTAAATACCCTTTCGCAAATAATGGCTGTTGACCAGAGCAGGAGAATTTCAAGTATCCTCTAGAGCAA
Organism: Dreissena polymorpha; assembly: GCF_020536995.1. NCBI lineage: Eukaryota > Metazoa > Mollusca > Bivalvia > Myida > Dreissenidae > Dreissena > Dreissena polymorpha. The sequence continues at coordinate 4,021,256 of NC_068358.1, forward strand.
ATTAAAAATCATTGTCGTGCATTGCAACCAATTATTTTGCTAACTAGGTTTATTATGTTAAATCTATTGTTTTTTAAAGGGGCCTTTTCACAGATTTTGGCATGTTTTGACGTTTGTCAATAAGTGCTTTCTATTGATAAATGTAAACATTTGATACAAAAAGCTACAGTAAAAAATTAATAATACAATTAAAAAAAGAAAAAAAGGTAACTCTCACCAGGGCTTGAACCACTACCCCTGGAGTCCTCCTGGAGTGAAAAGTCTACCACTTAGACCACTCGGCCATTCCTCCGATTACAATGCTAGGTGTATTTTATACTTTATATAAGCAATCCTCGTAGTTTTAAGACACTATATATTTTTTATTCAATCAAATTAAATTCCAGCATGCGAACGAGGATACTTTGGACTGAACTGCACTTCAAAGTGCCACTGCAAAGAAGGACTAAATTGTGACCACGTATCTGGGATATGCTCCGGGTCAAGATGTGAACTCGGATGGACTGGCGACAATTGTAGTATACGTATGAATACATTATTAAACGTTAACGAATAGCAATTACTTATAATAATATTAATCTCAGTCTTAAACAACGGAAGAAAAGTTTGACCGTGTTCTTAAATATATGTTCAAAAATAAAATTCTTTAAATAAAAAAGAAAGCTATAAAGTTTATTGTGTTAAATCTCTTCAAAGCAAAACGCTATATTACGTAGTTATTATTCATAGTTGCAGTGCTTTCTATTTCCGATTTCTAAAGCTATGAACAAGCCGACCATCGGTGTTCGTTTGTTTGAAATGCGTGAATTACACAGATACGTGATAGTAATGAAAATCCTTGTCAACATAAAAATAATAAAACAATTGCAGAATGTTTTTCGACCCGAGATAAGGTTCTCTCATCATGATTATAAAAACCATTATTGTATAGAACACTAGCGTTATTACAACAACAACGGCTGAATATTTACATATTAATTCTGTTTCTAATCATAAACATGCTTGCAATTGCTTAAACAATAAAAGTACAAAACATAAGCTTTATTTGGAGGGAAAGTTCATTTACCATCCATAGTCTGTTATAAATGGTAAGCGATCTAAAACCGAGAGAAGACAATCTATATATACTACAACGCAGGACATATACATATCAGTTAAGCTAAAGTCACCAGCTTGGAACGGTTCATGCAAGGTTGGGAGGCTTAAATTAGCTGAGCCGTAAGCAAAACCTTACAATAAATCACAAGCTATCCTTATAAAAATTATTTCTTGGCATGACAATTAAACTATTAAGCTATGCATGGGAGTCCCTTTTAAGATACTTAAATTGCGCGATTGTTAACTGTTGACCAGGGCAACAGAATATCAAGCAACATCTTAAACAAAAAATAACTATCGTCGTGCATCTAAGAACAATAGCCATACATATACGATCCAAACGCAATCTAACAATGCTTATCTGAATAGATTTGTAAATGTTCGATCAATACGTTTTAAAGGCATTTTGAATACAGTACGAACATTCTAGATCACATCTACCAATACAGTTCGCAAATGTTATCATGATGTTTAAACGCTTAACGTGAACAAATACAATACAGCTTAATACATATTCATAGACTCAGTTTATGCAGATTTTAGGTTCACATATTAAAATCATTTTTTTCTCGGTATTGTTTCTATATTTGACTATAATATCAACATATAAGAAACAATATTTTCAGTTAAAAACAGTAAACGTACAAAACTGAGCTGTGGTGGACATTTGTTTGTTGACTAGCATACACTCGGTCCATTATCATCGTCAATGAGATAACATCGTTATGTACGTGGTGCTTTTCAGAATGTCCCGATGGCACATATGGGTTGAACTGTTCACAGACGTGCAGCACACACTGTCGTTATGCGACCCTTCCCTGTAACAAAGAAGACGGAAGGTGCCATGATGAATGTGTACCTGGATATGACTATCATCTAGATTCAAAGTGCACGCAAAGTAAAATTATGCTATATTATAAAAGAGGCGTCGGTAGATAACACATGTGTCAATTAATTTTAAAGGCACAATCTATTTATACAAGCCAACACAATATTGAGTGATCATATCAGAGTTTAAAATTGAATATATAATCATATTCAACCACTGAATAATATAAATTTTCGTTCAATTTAAAGCCACACAACTTATTTGGCATAGTAAATTTAAGTATAATTAAGAAGCATATTTTATCTATGCCAATTAGAATATATATGATGGTTAGAATGTAGAAATTTGTCTTTTTGCGTTTTAAAACTTAAAAATAATCGCGTTTATCAAAATGGACGTATGCGTCTAGAAATCCTTCTTTCGGTTTTAAAAGTGTTACCGTGTGAAATATAATAAATTACTTGCTAACTAGGCTATATATTTAATTTTAGCTATGTCAAATCTGGTAGTAATAAGGTAGAAATCCGTCTTTTTTTGCCATTTCAAACTTAAAAATAATCGCGTTTGTCGAAATTGACCTATACGTAAATAAATCCAACTTTCGGTTTTAAAAGCGGAACCGTTTGAAAAATGATAAATTACTTGCTAACTAGGGTATAGATTTAATGACAATTTCGCACACTTTCAAATTGCATCTATATGTACTGATTAACATGTATTTCATTTGAAGGTGTTTGGCGTTAATCAATACAATACTTATGAATTGTCAACAGATACTCGGAAGTTTTAAAAATGAATTAAAGTTTTCGTTTTGTGCAAAGAAAAACATATTTTACAGACATGTGATCACACACATACACGTATATTGAAAATACACAAACCATCCTACTATAAAGCAAATGACATGAGGCACAGAATAAGTTCATGTTTTTCCCGACGTCGGTAGTGACAGACTCTCGAGGGAAGAGTCTGGTAGTTTTGTTTTTCCATCGAAATTTAAGTTTCCTCCTTAATTATATGTTGTGGATTTTTTCCAGAACTTGGTTATTAAAGATACGGCTTAAAATGCTGAAATGCATACTTTCTGTACTGCAATAACCAACTTTCTTGATGGGATATTATGGATGCCGTCTTGATTATAACTTCCTCAAAGGCTCGAAATGAAATGCCGGTCTTGTATTTGATAATGTTACAAATTTAGACTTAAGTGTTTCACTTGTTAATGCTTTGACTGACATATGCCTGTTTGTACTGAATTCGCTAGAATTGTACTTGTATATGTTTAGGAAATAATTCAAATTATAAGGGAAGTTAATTGTTTTCTGAGAAAGAATTTTAAGGATACGGATTCTGACTGTGCTAAACTTAAATAAGTTTTAACTGACCGACAAAATCGCATCTGTTTCGTTCATTTTTTGTAGGATTAGAATAATGAATGCTTATAGCTTTTATAAGTTTCTCTAAAGAAAGTTTTCTTGGAAGAACCAGTACTTAATGTCTTAACATAGATCTTTAGAATGCTCTAAGAAAGGGAACAAAGCTGGAACCTCTTAATGGCTTGGCTACCTTCATATCGGCTATACCACCAATAACTCTATGAAGACAGGGACGCCAGGTATAAATTACGTGTGGTGCAAAGTCCATAGTTATTTTACTTTAACAGAGTAAAAGTCCGAAATACGATTAACGTTGTATTGTTTCTTGTAAATATTGAGCACACGATAGTTTCCATTTGTAATCAAGTTTCATGGAATACAGGTTTAGTTGGAATGGATCTCCACGTCCGGTCTGCAAGGTTTTCTCTGCTTTTTCGAGTAAGGACGAGTAGATACGATATTGTTAATTTTTTAACAAAGAAACATCTCCACTTGATAAGCATTTTAAATGGGTCAGAGAGGTTTTAGATTGTGATTCTATGCAAATGAGACTCACTTTATTTCCCCCCTCTTTTATTAAGGTTACGTAAGCGCTTCTGTACTCATCTGCAATCGATGTTTAAGAAAAATCAAATGTCAATTTGACCGATCTGGAGCGTGAGCGATATATAACTCGAACTAGTTTTGTCATAACAGCTGTTATGACAAGTTTGATTTATGTTAAAGAAGTAATTCTACAGGAATTATAAAATAAACATCTGGACAAGCTCGGAAAAAATCACGCAAACAAATAAATTCAACCATTGTGACAAGAAATAGAGGCGCTCGCAGCGGATTCGATTATAATCATGACGCTAAAATTTGTTTTATCTAATACTTTATGGGAAAGTAAACATTCGTTTTTCGTGTCTCATATTTAGTTCCACAAAGCGTCATATTCATGCTAGTCATATAAAGTGGAAGGCACTAACAACGGATCGATTAATGTTTTTGATATCGCTCCAGAGTGCGCTTCTGGCCATTCCGGGTGGAGGTGTCAACCTTGCGGACACTGCAAAGATTCCGAGTGTGACTGGATGACTGGTGAATGTACCCACGGGTGTGATTCTGGGTGGTGGACACCAATATGCAAAACTGGTATAACTTACTTGTTGATACGTACGCAAAACACGTTGTTATAAATAAGCTGATTAAGTTTGAAATGAACTGCCGAATAAATACAAAGTGAATTTTAGATTTAAGGTACATATGTACAATTCTTTCCAAACATGTCGTTTTGGTATTTAAAATTGTCCTCATTTTTAAATAATACCTTTAGCGCTTTCTTGTATTATACACGTATTTAAAAATTTAAGAAAAAAAGGCTTAATCAAACATTGGCATACACCGTATCTTCAATAAGCAATATTATGATTATGTAAAATTTTACCCTTAACCTTTTATAACAGCATGCGACGACGGCAAATATGGGTTAAACTGTTCACAGTCATGTGGCAAAAACTGCGTTGATCCTCGTTCATGTAACAAAACGAATGGAGCGTGCATTGGTGGATGCCGTCCTGGATATGATTACCAGGAAGACGTGTTTTGCAATATTGGTAATATTTTTGTAAATAAACTTTATGTTAGATTATTTTTGCCAGTTGGTTTACTCTTTGTACAGAAAGTAAAATCATTCTCAATCGTAACTGTTTTGACCGTTAAATTTAAATCAGGTGTGTTTGTTTTATCAGATTTTAATGTGTATGTCGGGTGCCATGTTGAAATAACTGTTTTATTGTTTTACATTAACACTCAGGTTCTCAATTTATTATTACAAACGAAACCAAGTTGGAGGTGACATCGATGTTTTTTTGTCATTGAATATTGAATTAAAGTACACTGATTTAATAATTAGTGCTATAAACAATCGGTATTGGTTTGTTCCTGTTTTGACACATGCACATGAGAAAAAAATAAATGACATTGTCAAACGATAAGTCGATTTAAGAATGATCGTGAACACGATGTTTGACTTATCATGACCCAGAGTACTTTATTGAAACATATTCAACTCAAAGTGATGAATATCTACAGGTTGATGATGTGTAATTTCAGATTTATGATTGTAATTACTTTACTTTAACAATAAAATTACATTAACTGTATCGGGGGGAATATTCACTTGCCATATGTATTATGTTTTAAAAGGTAAGCAAACTATTACGGTGAATAAACAATTTAAAATACACAGAAGGACATATACATATTATTTAAGCCAAGGTCACCAACTTTGAACGGTTAATGTCAAGCTTCGAGGTTTAAAAAAATGCTGAATTGTTGGTAAGACCTAACCTTGAATCATAAGCATACACTTATAAAAATAACCCCTTCGTATTGCAATCAAGCTTCAAAGTAAATACCCTTTCGCAAATAATGGCTGTTGACCAGAGCAGGAGAATTTCAAGTATCCTCTAGAGCAAATTAAAAATCATTGTCGTGCATTGCAACCAATTATTTTGCTAACTAGGTTTATTATGTTAAATCTATTGTTTTTTAAAGGGGCCTTTTCACAGATTTTGGCATGTTTTGACGTTTGTCAATAAGTGCTTTCTATTGATAAATGTAAACATTTGATACAAAAAGCTCCAGTAAAAAATTAAGAATACAATTAAAAAAAGAAAAAAAAGGTAACTCTCAGCAGGGCTCGAACCACTGACCCCTGGAGTCCTCCTGGAGTGAAAAGTCTACCACTTAGACCACTCGGCCATTCCTCCGATTACAATGCTAGGTGTATTTTATATTTTATATAAGCAATCCTCGTATTTTATAATATATAGACACTATATATTTTTTATTCAATCAAATTAAATTCCAGCATGCGAACGAGGATACTTTGGACTGAACTGCACTTCAAAGTGCCACTGCAAAGAAGGACTAAATTGTGACCACGTATCTGGGATATGCTCCGGGTCAAGATGTGAACTCGGATGGACTGGCGACAATTGTAGTATACGTATGAATACATTATTAAACGTTAACGAATAGCAAATACTTATAAAAATATTAATCTCAGTCTTAAACAACGGAAGAAAAGTTTGACCGTGTTCTTAAATTTATGTTCAAAAATAAAATTCTTTAAATAAAAAAGAAAGCTATAAAGTTTATTGTGTTAAATCTCTTCAAAGCAAAACGCTATATTACGTAGTTATTATTCATAGTTGCAGTGCTTTCTATTTCCGATTTCTAAAGCTATGAACAAGCCGACCATCGGTGTTCGTTTGTTTGAAATGCGTGAATTACACAGATAAGTGATAGTAATGAAAATCCTTGTCAACATTAAAATAATAAAACAATTGCAGAATGTTTTTCGACCCGAGATAAGGTTCTCTCATCATGATTATAAAAACCATTATTGTATAGAACACTAGCGTTATTACAACAACAACGGCTGAATATTTACATATTAATTCTGTTTCTAATCATAAACATGCTTGCAATTGCTTAAACAATAAAAGTACAAAACATAAGCTTTATTTGGAGGGAAAGTTCATTTACCATCCATAGTCTGTTATAAATGGTAAGCGATCTAAAACCGAGAGAAGACAATCTATATATACTACAACGCAGGACATATACATATCAGTTAAGCTAAAGTCACCAGCTTGGAACGGTTCATGCAAGGTTGGGAGGCTTAAATTAGCTGAGCCGTAAGCAAAACCTTACAATAAATCACAAGCTATCCTTATAAAAATTATTTCTTGGCATGACAATTAAACTATTAAGCTATGCATGGGAGTCCCTTTTAAGATACTCAAATTGCGCGATTGTTAACTGTTGACCAGGGCAACAGAATATCAAGCAACATCTTAAACAAAAAATAACTATCGTCGTGCATCTAAGAACAATAGCCATACATATACGATCCAAACGCAATCTAACAATGCTTATCTGAATAGATTTGTAAATGTTCGATCAATACGTTTTAAAGGCATTTTGAATACAGTACGAACATTCTAGATCACATCTACCAATACAGTTCGCAAATGTAATCATGATGTTTAAACGCTTAACGTGAACAAATACAATACAACTAAATACATATTCATAGACTCAGTTTATGCAGATTTTAGGTTCACATATTAAAATCATTTTTTTCTCGGTATTGTTTCTGTATTTGACTATAATATCAACATATAAGAAACAATATTTTCAGTTAAAAACAGTAAACGTACAAAACTGAGCTGTGGTGGACATTTGTTTGTTGACTAGCATACACTCGGTCCATTATCATCGTCAATGAAATAACATCGTTATGTACGTGGTGCTTTTCAGAATGTCCCGATGGCACATATGGGTTGAACTGTTCACAGACGTGCAGCACACACTGTCGTTATGCGACCCTTCCCTGTAACAAAGAAGACGGAAGGTGCCATGATGAATGTGTACCTGGATATGACTATCATCTAGATTCAAAGTGCACTCAAAGTAAAATTATGCTATATTATAAAAGAGGCGTCGGTAGATAACACATATGTCAATTAATTTTAAAGGCACAATCTATTTATACAAGCCAACACAATATTGAGTGATCATATCAGAGTTTAAAATTGAATATATAATCATATTCAACCACTGAATAATATAAATTTTCGTTCAATTTAAAGCCACACAACTTATTTGGCATAGTAAATTTAAGTATAATTAAGAAGCATATTTTATCTATGCCAATTAGAATATATATGATGGTTAGAATGTAGAAATTTGTCTTTTTGCGTTTTAAACTTAAAAATAATCGCGTTTATCAAAATGGACGTATGCGTCTAGAAATCCTTCTTTCGGTTTTAAAAGTGTTACCGTGTGAAATATAATAAATTACTTGCTAACTAGGCTATATATTTAATTTAAGCTATGTCAAATAGAATATATCTGGTGGTAATAAGGTAGAAATCCGTCTTTTTTTGCCATTTCAAACTTAAAAATAATCGCGTTTGTCGAAATTGACCTATACGTAAATAAATCCAACTTTCGGTTTTAAAAGCGGAACCGTTTGAAAAATGATAAATTACTTGCTAACTAGGATATAGATTTAATGACAATTTCGCACACTTTCAAATTGCATCTATATGTACTGATTAACATGTATTTCATTTCAAGGTGTTTGGCTTTAATCAATACAATACTTATGAATTGTCAACAGATAATCGGAAGTTTTCAAAATGAATTAAAGTTTTCGTTTTGTGCAAAGAAAAACATATTTTACAGACATGTGATCACACACATAGACGTATATTGAAAATACACAAACCATCCTACTATAAAGCAAATGACATGAGGCACAGTATACGTTCATGTTTTTCCCGAGGTCGGTAGTGACAGACTCTCGAGGGAAGAGTCTGGTATTTTTGTTTTTCCCTCGAAATTTAAGTTTCCTCCTTAATTATATGTTGTGGATTTTTTCCAGAACTTAATTAAACGCTGATAGTACTTTGATTGTTTACAGATTTATTAATAAATATGACCACACATCAGGATACGTATGTGAAACAAAAGCATCTTTATGCCTAAATCAAAGTAAAATGCATTATTTGGTTATTGAAGATACGGCTTAAAATGCTGAAATGCATATTTTCTGTACTTCAATAACCAACTTTCGTGATGGGATATTAGGGATGCCGTCTTGATTATAACTTCCTCAAAGGCTCGAAATGAAATGCCGGTTTTGTATTTGATAATGTTACAAATTTAGACTTAAGTGTTTCACTTGTTAATGCTTTGACTGACATATGCCTGTATGTACTGAATTCGCTAAAATTGTACTTGTATATGTTTAGGAAATAATTCAAATTATAAGGGAAGTTAATTGTTTTCTGAGAAAGAATTTTAAGGATACGGGTTCTGACTGTGCTAAACTTAGATAAGTGTTAACTGATCGACAAAATCGCATCTGTTTCGTTCACTTTTTGTAGGATTAGAATAATGAATGCTTATAGCTTTTATAAGTTTCTCTAAAGAAAGTTTTCTTGGAAGAACCAGTACTTAATGTCTTAACATAGATCTTTAGAATGCTCTAAGAAAGGGAACAAAGCTGGAACCTCTCTATGGCTTGGCTACCTTCATATCGGCTATACCACCAATAACTCTATGAAGACAGGGACGCCAGGTATAAATTACGTGTGGTGCAAAGTCCATAGTTATTTTACTTTAACAGAGTAAAAGTCCGAAATACGATTAACGTTGTATTGTTTCTTGTAAATATTGAGCACACGATAGTTTCCATGTGTAATCAAGTTTCATAAAATACAGGTTTAGTTGGAATGGATCTCCACGTCCGGTCTGCAAGGTTTTCCCTGCTTTTTCGAGTAAGGACGAGTAGATACGATAGTGTTTATTTTTTAACAAAGAAACATCTCCACTTGATAAGCATTTTAAATGGGTCAGAGAGGTTTTAGATTGTGATTCTATGCAAATGAGACTCACTTTATTTCCCCCCTCTTTTATTAAGGTTACGTAAGCGCTTCTGTACTCGTCTGCATTCGATGTTTAAGAAAAATCAAATGTCAATTTGACCGATCTGGAGCGTGAGCGATATATAACTCGAACTAGTTTTGTCATAAAAGCTGTTATGACAAGTTTGATTTATGTTAAAGAAGTAATTCTACAGGAATTATAAAATAAACATCTGGACAAGCTCGGAAAAAATCACGCATACAAATAAATTCAACCATTGTGACAAGAAATAGAGCCGCTCGCAACGGATTCGATTATAATCATGACGCTAAAATTTGTTTTATCTAATACTTTATGGGAAAGTAAACATTCGTTTTTCGTGTCTCATATTTAGTTCCACAAAGCGTCATATTCATGCTAGTCATATAAAGTGGAAGGCACTAACAACGGATCGATTAATGTTTTTGATATCGCTCCAGAGTGCGCTTCTGGCCATTCCGGGTGGAGGTGTCAACCTTGCGGACACTGCAAAGATTCCGAGTGTGACTGGATGACTGGTGAATGTACCCACGGGTGTGATTCTGGGTGGTGGACACCAATATGCAAAACTGGTATAACTTACTTGTTGATACGTACGCAAAACACGTTGTTATAAATAAGCTGATTAAGTTTGAAATGAACTGCCGAATAAATACAAAGTGAATTTTAGATTTAAGGTACATATGTACAATTCTTTCCAAACATGTCGTTTTGGTATTTAAAATTGTCCTCATTTTTAAATAATACCTTTAGCGCTTTCTTGTATTATACACCTATTTAAAAATTTAAGAAAAAAAGGCTTAATCAAACATTGGCATACACCGTATCTTCAATAAGCAATATTATGATTCTGTAAAATTTTACCCTTAACCTTTTATAACAGCATGCGACGACGGCAAATATGGGTTAAACTGTTCACAGTCATGTGGCAAAAACTGCGTTGATCCTCGTTCATGTAACAAAACGAATGGAGCGTGCATTGGTGGATGCCGTACTGGATATGATTACCAGGAAGACGTGTTTTGCAATATTGGTAATATTTTTGTAAATAAACTTTATGTTAGATTATTTTTGCCAGTTGGTTTACTCTTTGTACAGAAAGTAAAATCATTCTCAATCGTAACTGTTTTGACCGTTAAATTTAAATCAGGTGTGTTTGTTTTATCAGATTTTAATGTGTATGTCGGGTGCCATGTTGAAATAACTGTTTTATTGTTTTACATTAACACTCAGGTTCTCAATTTATTATTACAAACGGAACCAAGTTGGAGGTGACATCGATGTTTTTTTGTCATTGAATATTGAATTAAAGTACACTGATTTAATAATTAGTGCTATAAACAATCGGTATTGGTTTGTTCCTGTTTTGACACATGCACATGAGAAAAAATAAATGACATTGTCAAACGATAAGTCGATTTAAGAATGATCGTGAACACGATGTTTGACTTATCATGACCCAGAGTACTTTATTGAAACATATTCAACTCAAAGTGATGAATATCTACAGGTTGATGATGTGTCATTTCAGATTTATGATTGTAATTACTTTACTTAAACAATACAATTACATTAACTGTATCGGGAGGAATATTCACTTGCCATATGTATTATGTTTTAAATGGTAAGCAAACTATTACGGTGAATAAACAATTTAAAATACACAGAAGGACATATACATATTATTAAAGCCAAGTTCACCAACTTTGAACGGTTAATGTCAAGCTTCGAGGTTTAAAAAAATGCTGAATTGTTGGTAAGACCTAACCTTGAATCATAAGCATACACTTATAAAAAATAACCCCTTCGTATTGCAATCAAGCTTCAACAGTAATGCATGGTGATATCCCCAAGACCCTTTCGCAAATAATGGCTGTTGACCAGAGCAGGAGAATTTCAAGTATTCTCTAGAGCAAATTAAAAATCATTGTCGTGCATTGCAACCAATTATTTTGCTAACTAGGTTTATTATGTTAAATCTATTGTTTTTTAAAGGGGCCTTTTCACAGATTTTGGCATGTTTTGACGTTTGTCAATAAGTGCTTTCTATTGATAAATGTACACATTTGATACAAAAAGCTCCAGTAAAAAATTAAGAATACAATTAAAAAAAGAAAAAAAGGTAACTCTCAGCAGGGCTCGAACCACTGACCCCTGGAGTTCTGGAGTGAAAAGTCTACCACTTAGACCACTCGGCCATTCTTCCGATTACAATGCTAGGTGTATTTTATACTTTATATAAGCAATCCTCGTAGTTTTAAGACAATATATATTTTTTATTCAATCAAATTAAATTCCAGCATGCGAACGAGGATACTTTGGACTTAACTGCACTTCAAAGTGCCACTGCAAAGAAGGACTACATTGTGACCACGTATCTGGGATATGTTCCGGGTCAAGATGTGAACTCGGATGGACTGGCTACAATTGTAGTATACGTATGAATACATTATTAAACTTAAACGAATAGCAATTTGCTTTGCAAAAATATTAAACTCAATATTAAAGTACGGAGGTCAAGTTTGACCGTGTTCTAATTTGTTACTTCAATAATAGAATTCTCGAATTTAAAAAGGAAGATATACATTTTGTTGTTTGTGTTAAATCGCTTCAAAGTACACCGCTTTTTATTATTTAATGCTACAGTACTTAAAGCCACACACCTTGAAATGAACTACATTTTAATCAATACATATAGACGCAATTTGAAAGTGTGCAAAAGTGTCATTAAATCCATAGCCTAGTTAGCAAGTAATTTATTTATATATGTTTTATTTTAAAACCGAAAGTAGGATTTCTCTACGTATACATACATTTTGACAAACGCGATTATTTTTAAGTTTTAAGCGCAAAAAATACGGATTTCTACCTTGTAACCACCAGATATATTCTAATTGAAATAGATAAAATTAAATATGTAGCCTAATTAGCTAGTAATTTATTATATTTCAAACGGTACCGTTTTTAAAACCGAAAGTAGGATTTCTAGACGTATACGTCCATTTCGACAAACGCGATTATTTTAAAGTGCAAAATAGACGGATTTCTACCTTGTAACCACCACATATATTCTAATTGGCATAGATAAAATATGTTTCTTATTTATACTTATATTTACTATGCCAAGTATTTCATTTCAAGTTGTGTGACTTTAAGATTTTTTGCTAAGTGTTTTAACACTGTCATTGGTAATTTTCTTTGTAGAACTAGTGACGAATGAGACAACAGCTCAAGAACCCGTAAAGCCGTTATCTTCAATATTGTCAATGAAAGACAACTATATTAAACTTTTATTAATTATAATATCAGTGATATCAACGGTCCTGGGACTTTTTAGCGCAGCCTTTATATTAATGTTCTGCATTAAACGTTCGAGAAGGATAAAAGAGAAGTATATTCATTTTTATAAGCTTTATTATTTTTTTCAACTCCACATTGATATTGGCATTTTCTATTCGTTAAGCAATATTCGCGCAAAACGTCTTTAATGTAAATTCTTTTTTTGTGTTCCCATAGGCCATCCGCAAACTCTGATAGTTCCACAAAATCCTTGAATCTGACGTCTACATCCACAATTATATATGGTGCTCTATCGATAACAGCACAAATATCTACTGACGATGAGCAGGTGCAAATGAGCTCAGATGCATGTACGTACGCAGAAAATTGATAGGCATCCGATTGTGTGTTTAGTATTTGCATCTTCAACAAATGGTTAAAACAGTTTCATGAACATTATGGTTGCGTTGTTTATTTTATGTTTTTATAATACTGATATTGATAAACACCATTGTGCCCATTAGTTGTAATGTATTTACTTTTTTTATCAACGGAAAACTTGTCATGACCTAGTTTTACTCTTTGTAGGTGAATCCGATTCTCCCGAGTAGTGGCTCGTTCGAATATAAGGACGTACATCCTGCTTTTATAGCGAACAAGTGTACTTGAAGGAACCACTTATGTCATAAAATCGAGTTGTCTGAAGTATTAACATAGAACTAAACTCAATTTTTTAAATTAATAAACAAAAATGTATGACTGTTTTATTCGGTGTTTGTTATTCAATTCTTAGTACGCGTAAGGTTATAGGGATTGTCTGTGACACTATCAGCATTACGTACACGTGATCTTTTACGTCGTATAATGAAGACACGTTCTAAACATCATGGTGTTTTGCGATTTGTTTCAATGAAAAGGTAGATAACAGTGTTTTAAGATATTTTTGAAAGGTATATGCATTAATCTTAACATCGAGGCAGATCTTTACTTTACGAAAGGATAACTTATAGTAAACATAATATGTTTATAAAGACGTTTGTTGCGTTAAGCTTGGGAAAAACCGGTTTGAAAACAGTGATCGTCACGATTTCTAGTATCCATGAATATGTTCAACTGGTTCGAAATTGTTTTTAGACCATTTCACTAAGATGTTGAAATATTGATAATTTTAGCAGTTATGTAATAGGAGCGTTCTTTAGCTACTTATTGGACCTGTTGGTGTTATACCTCGAAATTAATGGGCTTCCTGCTTTCGTGAAGAAATAACCAGCATAGATCCATAAATCAATAGATTCCGATTATATTCCATGGAAAAAACTGGTCTTTGATAAACAATTTAAATGTTACAGGCACCAGTAGCGTTGAAAATCGATCTGCTCATTTTACAAGCATTCTTCGTATTTGTTTCATTCTAAGCAACCAATGTTCACATTTAAATTAGAGTTTTTCAAATATCGCGTGTGTGAATGCCCCGCTAACCATTGCATTTGACATTAACATTAAAAAGCGTTTTTTTATCATAAAAATGTATTCATTATATTCATGTGCATGCTCTGTGGTGAAAGCGTTTCCAAATTGTATAGTTAAAGATACATGATCATACCAATACACTAATTGAATGTTAAAGCGTCATAAAAAAAACAATCGAATACGTATCGACCGACCATTCGATCAAACCACGGACAGGTGCGATTGGACATACATCTTATGATAACTATTTTTTACAAAGTCCGTTCTTTTTTCTGGACCAGAACTTGCTTTTTTACAATAAAGGTTAAACATATTAACAACGCAACAGTTTACTTTCAGATATGTACTTATGGCAATTAGACATTTTACTATTATATTCTCATACCCACACAGAACATGCTCGGTATTACACGTTGACAGATTTTGTTGAATATTTTGTGAAAGTACACGTGAGAATTACTTTTATATCTAAAAATTAATTTCATGTGAGTTGGAGATAACGTTAACATATCTTTGACAGTTGTATATATATGAACTATAAACTAACGGTTTATGTGCGTTGTTCGTAATTGTGTATATCGAACAGTTCGATAGCCCCATTCATGTTAAAAAGAAATTTCAAAATTTATAGAACGACCAGATGAGTACTTTTGGGGTTTACAATTTAAAACAACTTATTTATAAATATCAATTTCTCATTTATAGTCGTCATAATGTTTATATTAACAAATCGAAACTATATTGCATCTAGAGGAACTGATAATAAGCATCTCAAAAACGATCTTTATTTAATTAGGCACGTGATTAATTGTCGTACAATTGTACATAGTAAGAACACATATAAAGCGCTTACACCAATCATTAAAAGTATTATAAATCTAAACATAGCATTTGAAGGTGTGATAAGGTGTGAAACCTTTTAAAGATTTATCTCAACATATGGACATGTGATTTAAAATTAGCCTCAAAGATTCACAATTCAAATGAAGATAGATACAATAATTTGTTTTAATTTAATGACAAATACAGAACAAAATGTTCTTATTGGAACCATACAGATAACTTACCGCGAAATGAAACATAGAAGGTGTCAACGTTTTCTGATTCTGGTCTTCAATTTTAGAGGTTTTGATATGAATCATCATATAATGTGATATTCAGATCGTCGTAATGCCCGATCTCAAGAAAGCAAATCGTCATGTAATTTCACATCGACAATTCCTCTGCATCTTCAAGTCCTAGGCACCATGAACTGTTAAGGC
The DNA here is from genome assembly GCF_020536995.1 of Dreissena polymorpha. Lineage (NCBI taxonomy): Eukaryota > Metazoa > Mollusca > Bivalvia > Myida > Dreissenidae > Dreissena > Dreissena polymorpha. The sequence goes on from NC_068358.1 coordinate 4,037,038, forward strand.
ATCTATCCTTACCGAATGCACGTCAACTATATCAAAGATTGTTGAAGGCGGCGATAGGATTAGTCATATGAAAGTGCCCACGCCGCATAGATGTTATGTTAAAAGGCAATTCGGTCTTTTCGTAACTAAGAAGTTGTCTCCCATTCGGGTAGGTTTCACGAGTATCCCGGGTAAAAAGCGGTCCGTCTAAAATGCGTATATGACTCATAGCCGCGGATATGACCGAAAAGTGCGGATATGGACGAATACAGGCAATACCGACACTTTTTCTGCAATGTTTATTTCAATATTTAATTAAAAAATACACAATATGTGTTAAATATGTTAGTATTGTCTCAAAATATGACAATGTAATAGACATTATCATTTGTCCAACTCTAAATTCATATCCGCGAACATGACGAAGTGCCAGAAGATTGTTTTAGGGCTACACACCACAAACAATATAACCACACCGACACCACATATGATTTGTTGTATAAGTTTACATAATGTTTATATAATATACTGAATGTATTATTATTCTTGATGTCGTCTTAAAACTTTAGTATTTAGATATACAATATGCTTTAGAAAATAGTAAAGTATTTTTGGGCCGATTATCGCCAGACTACAAGTAATTAATGATGTTACTTTTCCCTGGTTATATTTTTATTTGAATACAAAATGTTGAATTTATTTGAATATACTGAATGTAATGAATGCAGTAAATATTGTTCGAAATGTCACTGTTTCAAGTGGCATTTTTCATTTGAAAATAAATGATGATTTCAAATGCGCGAATATGATAAATTTTAATAGAATTCATATTTTCAAGTGATAACTTTTTTAAATACACGCGCTTAGTAATATTTACAACCGGAAGTAAACAATACCTACCCGCACGAACGACAACTATTGTTCATGCTTAATTACGAAAAGACCGAAACTGTGAAAAAAGCATAAAATAAAAAAGAAAATTTGTTGGATTCGGTGGAATATAGATTTCAATTCACTCGTGATCATTGAAAAAATCTATTTTCACTCGTGGCTGCGCCGCTCTTGAAAATGTTATTTCTATGATCACTCGTGAATTAAAGGGATATTATGGGCATCTAACAGTTGATAGGTGTCTATCGCCACCGTTGTTTAATTTTGGTGTTTTCACTTCATAAACACTTATATTTGTTAATGCGGCATCAACTTACTAAAACAATATCCCGGAAAGAGAAAAATATTGCATTTGAATATCAACCGTACTTTCGTTTTGACAACTAACGACAGAAATGATTCGATTTACGATGTGAATCTTAATTTAGTTTAAGTGAAGATTCGTTCATAAGACACAAAGACACTATTTTGTTTTACGGATCATTTCGGCTTCGAGGAGTGGGTGAGTCATGTAAAATATCGAATACTATATATATTTTTATAAACAACTGGTAGAAAGATGAGTTGCAGAAAATTGGTCAGTAACCACATTTTAACTAAATCGTTTGACCTGTTAATTCTTTTTAGCTCAATTCAACAGTGAAAAATGCCCATAATATCACTTTAAAATCGATAATCCACCGAATCCAACAAATATCCCCTATATATTATAGTTTATAAGTACGTACAAATACGCACGTCATTTTTATTTATTCAAATGAACAAAGGATATCGTAGTGCTACATTTAAATGTTTCAAGAATGATTATAACCATTATAGTTGCGATGTTATTGATAAGCAATGCATGTCACGCTAAAATTATTAGATTTTTCGTTAATATTATGTTTTATAAGTGAATGTAACAGCTGTAATATTAATCTTAAACATATAGGCTTCGTATTTTAACTTATCGGGATATTGGATATAAACTGTTGAAATATTAACGAAAAATATATAATTTTTCTCAAAATATGTTTTCTACAACAAATGTGTAAATACAAAAGCACAATTCACGAAGTAATTTAGAGATATTACTTCTTTTTGAAACGCTGATTTTTGCCCCCCTATTCACATTGCTCAGAGGGGGTAATCACGTGACAAACAAGATGGCTGCCGAGGCAGGTATTTTTCGTCGTTTTATAGCCTTTATTACTTGTATTATTTTTTTTAATCCCATAACTTTCCAGCCATATTAGGAAGAAATTTACTGGCATCTATTTCATAGTAATATTCGCTCTTTATCTCGACTTTACTTGGTGCGAAATTTCTTTACGGGATGACCTAATTAGGGCTCCACTAAGAAAATTTTCGGGGTATAAAGTCAAAATATACACCCAATTTAAATACAAAATAAACGCTAATAACCTTTTTACTGATATGGCTGGCAAGTGAGCGTCATTTAAAAAATAAACAGAAGTAATAAAGGGTATAAAACGTTGAAAAATAACTGTCTCTGTGCGGACGTTGCCATCTTGACTATCACGTGATTACCCCCTCTGATTGCTGAATTAACTTAAAGGCAAATGTCATTGAATCTTAAACAGACTAACATATGCCATTGGTACCTACTAATATCTGCAAAAAATAGGACAGCTTCGGCTTTACTCGTTACCTTTTTTGTTTATTATACTCATACTTTTTTCGAGTTTTGTATTATATTCAATAATATATATTTAAAAAAAACTCTTTGCAACACATGTTCTTTCATAATTAAGTAGACTTTACTTTTTTAATTATATTTCATTTTTATCGAATTAAGAAAAAAGATCGAACACTCAACCTGGAACACGAAACAAAAAGTGTATGGTCGGCATCGAAAATTAAAATAGTGCATGGGCGCCACCGTCTGACATTAGCTTCTTGGCATTGGCATCTCGTTAAAAAAACACCAAATTAAATATTAGATCGACAAGAAGCCAATGTTATTGTGCATCGGAAAACTGATAAATCTTCAAAGCAATGGTTTGATGTTGTAAACAATTTCATTGTGTGGAAATTTGCTCGTCACACTGGCAAAATACATCGATTGTATGTTAAAATCTTTACCCATGCCATAACTTATATAGGTCATCACGTTTCCAAATTAGTTGTTACTATAAGTTTCTGTACATGTGTAGATGAATAAATCTTCGCTGAATCGCACAACATTGCCCGATTTTAAAAATAATGCGAAATCTGTTGAAAAAAAAACAACAACATATAAAACTATCTCACTATGTAGAATTATCCGTGACATTTAATAACATCCGGTTCTTAGCGCAACCTCGGAAGAAGTATTGACTCATAGATAGATAGATAGATTTATTTCGGCAAGGAATGCATACATGGGCATATACAACCTGTACAAAATATCACACACATGGAGATAAATATACCATGACATACACACCAATACCAAGGATAACACAAAAATGAGTAAACCCATATTTCTATTGTGGTCCTTTGTGCTGGTGGCAGGACATAGAGTGGCACTTATAAAAATGGAGAATGCATAACATTTATGGAAGATAGGATCAATGTTGATAAAAAATGATGACTAGAAAAATGATTCCTTAATCCAAAAAACAAACAATACACATAAAAAGTTACAGATTTTCTAATAAATGAGTTTGTAAAGACGACTTAAAAACAGACAATCTATCTATCTGTGTTATACTGGAGGGTAAATTGTTCCATAATGAGCATCCCGTGTCACAAAAGGACTTTGACCCGAAACCTTTGACTTTGGGGACAGCAAATGCGCCTTTTTGAGTTGACCTGGTCCTGTATGAATGAATAGAGGCCTGCGGAATAAAATGTGCTCCCATATAGTCAGGGGCCAAACAATTTTTAATCTTAAACACATGGCCAAGAACAATCTGGTCTACATGTTTATTGACTGGTAGCTAGTTGAGGAATCGAAAGTGTTCTGGCCCAATATGTGCCCTTGCATCGAGACCTAGGACAAACCGCAATAACTTATTCTGGGTGGTTTGGAGCTTATTTTGTAACACTTTGGTGAGACTATGGTACCATATAGAGCAAACTTAATCAAAATGACATTGGATCAAAGACATGACAAGAAGTTTCTTGGTTTGCTGGATGAGATATTCTTTCTTTCTATAGATATATTTTAACCTGGAGTTGGCCTTCTGAATGACTGGACGAACCATGGTTTCAAAGGACAAAGTTTGATCCAATGTAGCCCCTAGGTATTTGACTGAATATGTAGATTCAATAATGGTACCATTACAAGAAATATCTAGAGGAGGATTTGACCTGATTCTATGCCTAGAACCAAAAAGAATAGATTCCATCTTACCTAAATGCAGAGACAACTTATTATCAACCAGCCACTGACTAACCAGATGTAAATCCTCTTTCAATTACCTTTCAATATCAGTTTTACACTTACCAGACACGAGAATACCTGAGTCATCTGCATATAGGTGGAGCTTATTTTTCTCCCAAATCTCCCTGTTCTAATTTTTCATTGAACGCGCTGAAATGTTCTTATGCGATCCTATGAATGATTTTGTTACTTTCCGGGTACAATATATCATGTGATGGTCACTGAAAGTTGTTTCTATAACACCAGACTGTGAAATCGTCTCTGGGTCCGGAACTAGAACCAAATCAATAGTGGTAGAAGTGGTGTTGCACACTCTTGTACTATTACATAATAATTGTGTTAAACTAAACATATTGATAAAATCTTTAAAAGCTGACACAAGAGCACAGGATCTAGATTTAGAAACATCTGTGTTGAAGTCATTCAAAATTACATGTATCAATACATCGCAAAAAGGAGGTGGCGCCTGTAATAAACGTCCGTGTTATAGGCATCTGTTGACGATTTAAAAACCTTAAAATTATAAACCGTTGCAACGCGAAACGATGGAATAATTTTGAGAGTTCTGTTGTGGTCGTTATGTTTTGTGACAATACGAGGACTGCTTTTATAAAGTATAAAATGCATCTCTCAGTGTATCAGCACGAATGGCCGATGGTCTGAGCGTTAGACTTTTTCTACAAAGGTCAGTGGTACGAGCCCAGTTGAGGGCTTCTTTTTATGTCCCCCACTATAGTAATGGGGGACATGTTGTTTTTGCCCTGTCTGTTGGTTGGTTGGTTGGTTGGTCTGTTGGTCTGTTTGCGCCAACTTTAACTTTTTGCAATAACTTTTGCTATATTGAAGATAGCAACTTCATATTTGGCATGCATGTGTATCTCATGAAGCTGCACATTTTGAGTGGTGAAAGCTCAAGGTCAAGATCATCCTTCAAGGTCAAAGGTCAAATATATGGGTCAAAATCGCTAATTTAATGTACACTTTTGCAGTATTTCAATATTCAAGATAGCAACTTGATATTTGGCATGCATGTGTATCTCATTGAGCTGCACATTTTGAGTGGTGAAAGGTCAAGGTCAAGGTCATCCTTCAAGGTCAAATATATGGGTCAAAATTGCTCATGTAATGTCACTTCTGCAATATTGAAGCTAGCAATTTTATATTTGAAATGCACGTGTATCTCATGGTGCTGCACATTTTTAGTGGTGAAGGGTCAAGGTCAAGGTCATCCTTCAAGGTCAAACGTCATATAGGGGGACATTGTGTTTCATAAACGCATCTTGTTTCTTTCTTTTTTCTTTTTTTTACTGGAGCTTTTGAGATCCAATGTTTACATCTATCAATATAAATAATGTAATGACAAACTTCAATACATGCCAAAATCTGTGAAAAGGTCCATTTAATGTTAAAATCGCCAGGCATATTGCCTGTTGGATATTTAATTAGTTTTAAATAACCTCGATATTTTTAAAAACCATAATCAATGAGTATCATTCCACCTCAACTCAAAAGAAGAGTTTTATCGATTGAATGATAATAACAGCTCACTATGTCCACAAAACACCAAATAACAGTTTCTATTTTTTTGAATAACGTTTTCGATGGAATTGCAAACGGTAAACGTAATAAAACTATTGTTTTTAGGTCATTGTATGCAGTATATTTTTCAATCATTCTTTTGTTTACTATGTCTATTGTTTTGATTATAGGATTGCATATTAAACTTTTAAGTAGGTCATTTGATTTCGTAAAAGAATCTTCATTTGTTTGTCGTTTTAGTTTAATCATAATTTGCGTGCGCGAATTCTGTAGATACAGCCACAAAATTACGAGTTGTAATTTAGCAAACCGTTAAACCAGAACAATTAAATTTTGTCTATGTCTGTTCGTCCTTGCGTACATATGTTTTGAAATTGTGTCTTGTCAAAATGCGGAATTATCATTTTACGACATGTCACCGATAAGCAATTGTTTTTCGACAGAGGGTGATTTGTTTGACGGATGTTTCTCAATTTTACATATGTCTGCTACAAAGATTAGTGACTTATTACTATCAATAACGAACCCATAACACCCTGTTGAAGTACATAAATTTGGTTACATGCAATTCCGCGCCCCTCTTTTTAAAGATGACTTAGCTTGAAATTAACACTGGAAACTTCACAACTAATATACGCGTACACATAGTCTTTAGTTTGAATGAGTGGAAGAGATACAAAGTCAAAAGATTATTTAAGTTTAAACTCGGAAAGTCACCTCTTATAAATTACAATCGTACTCGTCAATTTGCAATCTTTTTGCAGGTACTCATACTGAAACTTGAAACACGAAGACAAAACACGCAATAATTATGTTTCTATGTTTTTTTTTGTTTAAAAAAAAATGAACCTGCAATTGCGATAATTTACAATATGATATTGTATGTAGAAGAGAAGATGTCTTTACGTTAAAGAGGCCTTTTCACAGATTTTTGCATGTTTTGAAGTTTGTCATTAAATGCTTTATATTGATAATTGTAAAACATTAAATAAAAAGCTCCAAAAACGAGAATAATACAATTAAAAAAAGAAAAAAGTAACCCACAACTGGGTTCGAACCACTGACCCCTGAATCCTGGAGTAAAAGTATTAACCATTTAGACCTCTCGGCCATGCGCGCTCACACAATGTAGCAAGTATTTTATACTTTATATAAGCAATCCGCGTAGTTTCACAAAATATAGCGACAACAGCAGAACTCTCCAAATTATTCAATCGTTTCGAGTTGCAACGCTTAATAATTTTCAGGTTTTTAAATCGTCAAAAGATGCATATATTGGCTATTTTAGAGCTTGGTATTTCTGTTTCTTCACAAATATCATAACTAAAACGAAAATTTGCGAATCTTACAAAACTTTGTTTAATTTTGTAAATTTACCAAAACGTGAAAAGGCCCCTTTAAGACAATTGGGTAAAGTGATGAAGTGATTATGATGTAGATGATTTGAATGCATCTAGATAACAGTAGTTTTAGAGTGTGCGGAACTTTTCTATATCGATAGCAAATAGACGTATAATATTTGAATATTTGCTTCTGTGTTATGTGTACGCACACATTTATTTGTTTCCTGGGTGTTAAATATTATTTGAATGCATACAGTGTTAAACTAATAGTCAAATAAAATAACACACAATATAACGACGGAAAGCCCTGATGAAATTATATTATTTTCATGTGGTATAGTTACGTTCTCTCATGTTGGAATTTACCACGTTCTGTCATAATTTGTTTCAAACAAACTATGTGATTTTTACAAATTATTGTCTCAAAATGTATGACGTTTTACATTTTGTTTAAATACTTTTTTGACAAATATACGGGTTTCAGAGGATGCCAATTTTAGAGTTCTGTATCCGAATAATTCATGTTACCACGCTTTGAGCAAAACCATCACCAGGACCAATTTAAATTATTTATTCATTTAGAGCACAGATGTTCATTAACATAGTCATGAAAATATGCTAGATTGGAATGTCGATAATAAATATAATTCATATAAGAGTGTTCAGGGTTGACCATTGTGCTACTACGGCCTTAATTAATCAAGCTTAAATAATGCCGAGAGGACCTAATATGAGGATCCCGAAGACATGTGTGAATGTTCAATTGAATATCTGTAGTCGCTACGTTAATATATATTTTTTGCACGCAAACCATAATCCTAAGTTCAGCTTGAATGCAAATCTTTATCAAATTTTTATATATAATTTTGTTTTCGGAAAATCCGGCTAAAAAGCCAACACCGTTATATATCTTGGTAAGCAAATGCACAGAAGGATCCTGAACACGAATTCAAAGTTTGAATTCAATATTTGTAGTTAATATAGACATATGGGGTAATTCCACGCAGAGCGATTCATCCACATTGCAGGTTCGAGTTATGAATCATGGTCAATTACCTCACATTATTACCCCAAATCATGTACTAGTTTTTTTGAGTTGTCAAGTGAATACCTGTAGTGGGAACACTGATATGGAGATGTTGCATGACGCCAACGTCGACATATTGGTGAGAAGTATAGCTAGGTCTATTCTATGAATAGTTAATGTAAAAAGGACATTTTTTTCCCAAATTGAATCGTGTAATTTGAATTTAAATGACGTTAACATGAAATGTGCGATTCGATTTAATGGCTTATTCTCTTGATGACCGATTATACTATAATGAAATATATTTTTAAAGTTTTCCAATTGTTGAACCAAGGTACAGGTTCAAATTAAGGCGAAGTGAAGTAAGATTATCTTGCAGATTGCAGATGAATTTACAAGCAGTAATACCGACAACATGTGTGTGTATTCGTTTATAAAGTTGAAAATGTTTAGAGCTTTATTTAAATTAATGTATTTGTCAAGTGTATAATTATGTGCACTTAGCAACGGTGGCTGTATATAATTTTTTGCTCGCACCTTAGGCGTATTCACTCAACCTGTTAAAGCTGGCTATGGATTAGCCTAATTGTTTAGTGTTATTTTATATAACATATTGATATACCTTCTTATTTATAAATAAGTCGCACAACAACATAGACGAATGTTGTAATAAGTATCTATTAAAATGAATTCAGTTTTGTTCAGTTTTATGTACCTATGTGTTTTAGGTCTGTATGATTGTTGTAGATGCCCTGTTCGGCCAAACTTGGACCTGGGATGTACGTCTGATTTTAGTAAGTATGGCAATTACTTTACAAATTTATGATAAAACATGAAAATGATATTAGTGTGTATAGAATAATACACATATAAATACTTTTTTAATGAAATACTTAAACTCTAGGCAACAATATTGTATTGAAGTACCAATAATCAATCATTCATTTAATAATGTAAAACATAAATAACAAGTCGCGCAATTATCGCAATTTATCGATCAATTAGTCGATATGATGTTAACTAAATAATTTTGTTTTCAGTATTTACGACCAAAGTGATGAGTGGCCTTAAAAATCCCAACGACACGTCCGGTTTATATTATCAGATTAGTAAACCAAGCTATGCATATACTTACAAAGTAATTAACTTTCTTATTTTGATACATGTTGGTTAATACAACATATTAGTATATTATTAATTACATTGAATGACTTGATTAACAAAACTATTACTTCGTCAGTTTATTTGTACATGATAACCCGTTTATAAAAATATAATTCATAGCGATGGACAATGCAGATGCAACATTAAGTCATATACACAGATGGTCTCTCACGCATAATTTAGAGTTCTTTACACTCGGGTGATAAACGTTTTTGTTTTGTTAGACATGTGATATGAATTATTTACTTGTTTAAAAAGAGTATAACTTGAACTGAAACATAATGAGATTACACACATTATTTAATCTTACTTGGATATCCAAATACAGAACGTGAGAAAATATTGAAAATCATTACAACATCAAAAGGCACAATGGTAAACCGCATTTATTGGTCTGTAAAAACCATGAAGTACGTTAAGGTAGCTTTCATGTGAAATGTGACATGTGCATATCAATTTGTTCCAGTTTAATTTCAAGTCTGACGTGTCAGCCGTTAACAAAGCGAGATTATACGCAAATGCCGGAGCATGTGACGTCTATTTAACAAAAGGGAGGATTTACGTTGTGTCAGGTAAAGTGATGCAAAAGGATTACTCATCAAATGCCTTATTCAGATACGGCGCTACGACTTAAAAAAAAACAACAGCCGTTCATGATTATGATTATTTCGTATAGAAACTACCGGTATAATTCTTGTCCTGTTTTTATGCCTGATGTAATATTAAGTATAATGCTCGAGGTATTTCCCAGTATGTTTAAAATTACGATTTTATACATCCATTCAGATTTGTGCATTGTGCGTAACATGGTTTTGTTGTTCATGTTCTGTACGTTTTGTCAAATATTGACATTTGGTAATTGTATAAACTACTCCTATACCAACTCAACATGAACAACGACAAAAATAATAATTAATAATAATAATAATTATGATTATTGTCATCATCACCATATTTTTTTAACAGGGAGGGTCGATAAAGAAAAGCAGCGCATGGAGATCGATATGTGTTCATCGTGGGTGGAGACGACTCCAATCAGTTCCGAGTCCAAGAGGCTATTAATAAAGTTTAAACGAGGAACCGTGTTGTGTCCGAAGTGAATATTACATTTACGGTTGTGTTTATAGTAGTGTTCAATTATTTACTGCATAAAATACGCTTGCACCATAAAGTCAACGAAACGAATCGTCAATGTGTTTTTGTCGTATACACTGTAAGCCAAACTATTTATGTGATCAATTGTATTCATTGTAACAACTCTAACCGCAATGCCAAAAGAAGATCTTACACATATGCTGCATATAAACTATTACTATTTCGACACTTATAAACAGGGATACGTGTGTAGATTAAGCTTATAAACGAATACTGCTATATTTTGTATTGCTCATGTCGATCAAATCAAATCGCCATAAAGAAATGTCGAGTCCCTTGCAACAATCCCGAAACTTTGAACATTGTTATGGATCGCGCACAATCTGGCACTGTTTAGTACAAAAACATATGTGACCAACAATAAAAACACACATGGTTTGTTGCTTTCGTTATAAATTAATCGTTAAACGCGAAAGATCAAGTAAAGCTGCTTAAGGGATCAATCGTTTAGCTAACCTTATCCGCTTTGCGTAAGCATACGTGTACATAAATAATTCACGAATTCAAATGAGTGCAGTCGAATCAGGAAAAAACACAAGGAAAACTACAAAACTGACAGATGCTCGCCGATGGTGCACTTTCGCAATGTATGTTTTGTATCAAAGCATGGAAACAAGAAATTGAATTGTCCTGACAATGGAGCGGAATGATGCAAACATGTTGCATGTCCAGTTTATGGTGCACGTATGTCTTCACATTTGGGCCCTGTGTGTGCTTGGTATCACGCAAAAACAAATTATTATTCGAATATCTTTAAGTCCAACGAATATCAATCATACAAAGTCACTTGATCAAATGCGCCGGACTTATGAATTACGAGAGCTTGGGCGAAGTTTTAATAATGCCATTTTCATCCGTTGAATTTGTCCTGAACTATTTTCAGCGTTTGCGTAGTCTTATATATCCAGTATGGCGACCACCAACAAAGCTCACATACGCCGGGGATGGGAATTTAACCCAGGTTATCGAAGTAAGAAACGCATGTCAAAATTAGGGATGCAAAGAATACTTCGATATCCGCATGTCCGAATACTGGGTTTGACTCGAATAGTAATTCAGTAACTTATTTTTCATATAACAATAAAATAAAACTCGCAACGATTCTCGTTTATTAGACAGGCTAATGTCCGTTTTTTCACATTTATTGATTAAATCCACACAAACCAACATATCTGCTTTCACACCCCAGTTACGTCGAAACAGCTGTAAACAAATAATATAAGAATTCTCTATTTGTATGCGATTGACCGATGAACTGCTACTAACTGATTAACGGATTTACAACATATGATGCTTTTACGCCCAATGGCTTTAATACAATCGATATCGCATATTCGGTTATGCCTATTCAGACCACCTAAGGCGATCTTATCTTGTCTACAACGTCATTTTTGCAACTCCTGCTTCGTTGATAATGTCAAGATGTATCAGCTTCGCCTTTCCCATGGACTTACCAGTTTGAATGGAATGGTTGTCTGCTTAATTTTCTACAGTTTGTCCTCCTTAGCGTTGTTGGGTAAAACACCACTCCAAACTTTTCTGCAAGCAGAACGCATCGCCAGTGATGTCTTTTCTGCAATCACGATAATGGAACTGGACGTAAAATCCACAGGGTCAGAACAAAATAGGCAATAGAAAACGTGCCCTCAAGAAAAAATCCAGGTAAAGATAACCTGCGACCTTCGAAGCGGATTAAACAACGCAGCATCAACGCTCAAACCCATTCCGGCATCTTCGCTGTCCTATTGACGCATGGCTTTAAAACAATACCCGAGGGGGTCTATCTCCACAACCGGTCAGATTGTAGTCTCTTCAGCCTGGCTCGACTGAAGGCATGGAGCCAAGTACGGGAGGTGATCACCATGGACATGCTGTTTGCAAATGCTGCTCTGGTCACCCACACCGAGGCAGAACTGCATATACTTTTGGACCGATTTACAAAGGCATAAGACGAGTTCAGCCTGACAATAAGCATGAGACCAGAGAGCCTAATAGATTGTGAAAAATGACAGCAATTCTGAGTTTTTCCACTTTTATGTGGATACAATCTTGGTAATATACTGCACGATGTATCGCCTGCTTATTACAAAAACAAAACTTAAATTGTTATCATGATTGTGAATACGTATTTGGATCACTGTTTAATATGTTCTATTTAAACAATAACAAGTAGAATAAGACTCCTTAATATTTTTTTTCGAGACCAATCAAACTAGATGTGTCACAGACACAAATGCGCTCATGTACACGATTAAAGCTAGTCAAGGGAAATGGAAAATATGACACACTGACTATATCGATACATTATTTTCATTCTCTGTAAGAACACATATCACTTGCACGTGAAATAACGTTCAAACACAGCGACACGTTGTGTTGATATCAAGATGACAAGGCAACTTATAAACAAATATAGCCGGGAAAGCTTCATTTAATGAACTTTAGTTTTGAGTGAAGTGAAAAATGTATTGCTTTCAACGACTGTTAATAAGAGGGTGTAATTTCCGGCATGTCTTTGTAAAATATTCTTATACAACATGATGATACAGTTAGGCTGCTCGGTAGGACGGACAATTACAGAGATAAATTCTTCATTTCAATAAAAAGTGTATGTTGCTTGAAGCAAAATGACAAAATATATCATTTGACTAAATGAAAGGTAAACGCATTCGGAAAAAAACTCTAAAACTTTAAATGCACAGGGTTTAAGAGTTTGCATCATTGATTGTACCAAATGATTAGCAATCAAACACAATGTTTCTTCAAACAGTATTGGTTTAAATGAGAAATTTTAGAAACTTAAATTTTGTAATTATTTGAAAGACTTGAGTGCAAATATATAATGTCTGCAGAACACATAATTTATTTCCGATATAAACAATTGCGTTTCAACAAAGTGTTCTCGTAAATAGTTGCCGATAATATAATTTCTGTCCAACTATTTACACATTTAGACAAATTTAATCAACCACGTGTCATTTCAATTTGTTTTAACTTGTATGTGACGTACGCATGCACATATATGTAATCAAAGGTGATAAAGAAAATCCAAAATAGTTTTACAAAAGAAATTCTCAATAAGCCTCACAAGTCTTTTATCTAAGGCAAGTGACCGTTTGCCAGTGCAAAAGTGGTCGATACAAACATCATGATATAAAAGTTTTAAGAATTTTTTTAAGCTGCGGTGAAGAACATGATTAACTATGTCACAGCTTTAGATCGGTCAATTAAAACATACACTTTGGGCTTTAATCGCTTGAATGACGCGTCAAACATCACACTAAGCTCAGTATTTATAATAAACATATACGTCAACACATAGAATGAACAAGTTGGATGCAAGAAATAGTCAAATGGAAACAAATTGTATGATTGAACTGTCGTTGATGTTAATGCCAACAAAATAGTGTCTTTTTGAGTCTCTTGATTACTTTTGACGTTTACACACAAAAATACAATAAGCATAATGACAGGTTGAACACATCAATGAATAAACGCTCACGCACAATCAGCTTAACATGTGTTGACTGTGTTACATCGTTAGTTTTCATCCAATTATTCCAGGTCATTATTATGCGGCTCGATGTGTCCTATATAAAGACTATTGTTTTATCTATAAGCCAGACGTAGTTGAGAATTTTGTTTGACAACATGAAGGGTATTTTGGCGATTGTTTTGATTGCTCAGCTTTACACGTACACGGAAGGATGCACGTGTTTCAACCCGGACCTCAACAGACCAATAGCGTGCGATAGTGACTTCAGTATGTGTACACGATATTTATAATTTTAAAGATGCTTAGTTGACATCAGTACAATCGATTCCATGAGAAAAATTGTGCCTTATCTACTTAGTGAATAATGTGCTCGTGGAATGGTTTTATTAGCAACATAAATAAGACTTTAGGCAATTGAAGCAGTTGTATTACCTTTGTATGCAGTTTTGTGTCGGTTATAGTCATTTAGATGACATGCATTTATATGTTCAATAATTTACCAACCACTCTTATATTTATAATAGGTTAGCTCGAGGAAGAAGACGAGCAAAATGTTTCATTTAAACGAAAATTATCTTAAAGAATAACAACATCGACTGACTTATGTATACATATATATTCAGAGGGAGTAGAAGTTTAATTAAGACGTCAACACGTCACATAAACCTTACTTTCGAAATAAAATCATCACCACATTGTCAGATCGTACCATGACATCTTTTCAGTATGCGCACCATGTCTGGGCGGGAGGTAGGGCCGGCTATAACGTGAAGATGTTTGTGCAGTTTTTAGGGTGGTTAACTACTATGTAAAATAATAGATTAAATGAAAGACACTTCGGAGGTATGACATGTCTTTACAGAAAGGAAAAATCAAAGTACTCTACCAAAAGGGCTGATTCAAAATAACAAAAACGTGAACAATTCAGTTGTTAATCTGTCAGTAAGGTACACATCGGGAAAGTTAAACACATCCGTCTATCTCGCATGACTGAAAGTAATTACTTCCATTAAACTTTACATGTTATTTCTAAACATGTGGCATATATAAATGGTAATACAGTTTACGTCTTTCCTTTTCATCAAATTCGACTGGGTATAGTTCTGATGACAATGGTATGCATTATCCGGCTCTTTTGTGGTTTGGCGTTTTCAATGTTTTTAAGTAAATTGTTGAATTGTAAAAGTCAAGTGCTTCAGCCAAAGCAAGCATCTAATTTTTAAGGATCTTGTGCTGAATGCTAAGTGTTGCTATACGTGTATGCCTTTCACTTTCAGTTATTAAAACACGAATAAAATCCAATTTGAAGTCACCAAAAGGCCCTCCAACAGTGGGACAGACATCGTACTACAAGACAAGCAAACCTAGGCCTGACCACATATACAAAGTATGCAGCTCCACCCATCAATCAAACATTTTGTTTCAAATTTCAAAATTTCTTGGCGACGTATAATATTAGCGTGAATGGATATATTTAAAAAGAATTGTTTTTATTACAATATTTTTGAAAATAGAACACATATTATAAAACAAATGTGTCGAGAGCCATAGTTAGTTGCTGAACTGAATTCTATGCAATTTATACATTTACATAGATTTGATGATATTTTTATAGAAAATGTTATGGAAGAACAAGGCGCGTTTACATTATTTGTCAACATTTCAGTTTAACGGTGTGGTGTCTATCATAAATCTCAAAAAGGTGTACACAGCTGACAACAGTGCTGCGTGTGGAGTCGATACTCTTCTTAAGGGAAAAACATATGTCCTATCTGGTATGTCTCTATAAGTTTACCCGTTTTAACATATAATAAGATTAATGTATTTGTGCTTGTCTGAATTTAATTTGATAAGCAATAACGCACTTGTATAAAGAACAATCATATTTAAATTTAAATATTGTCACGTTGTAATATATTTCACTAAAACTTTAAATGCACAGGGTTAGTTTACACATTTTTGAGATATCAATTGCCGTTATATTTCCGAGTTTTCGCATGTTAACGATTTTACAAATACACCATCTGTTTATAAATGTTTGTACAAATAAAAAAGTTCGTTATTAACAATATTTTTTATTCATGACATGTTTTCAGAAATATTATGGGGTATATGTTTTTTGCAGGAAGGATCGATGAAGCAAACAAGCGCCTCACGATCGACTTATGTGGTTCGTGGATAAGGCCAGAGCCAATCAGTAATGCTACAATGCAACTGCTGATGGAGTTCAAGAACAAAACGGTGAACTGCCCTCCAAGAATAGTTCCCTCATAATGTGAGTACAAGTATAGTTGGCTTACACATTTTTACTCACCTTATTGTATATTTAATATTACCAAGGATTAAAAAACAAATCTATATTTAATTGCATATTTAAAGAATGTCACGAGGAAAAAATACTCATGTATTTTATTACATCGAACATGTAAAAATGAAATATATGTATTATATACATGTATACAATATGTTTCGACAAAAATACACACATGTATTCTATTCCAAGTACAAACTATGTTTCAATTCAAAATACAAACGTATGGTAGGTATAAGCTAAATAGGAAATATACTGGTGCCTTAAGAAAGAAATATACATATAATGCTAAGCTTCGATAAAATATTCATATCTATATATGTGATGCATCAAAACTAAATATCTTATTTGAAAACATATAAAACAAAATACCAAACTAACGGTTTATATTTTAATAATGATTTGTCCAATGTATATGCCATTTTTCTGTCTGTTTTTTTCCAGGTTACTAGTAATTTCGATTAAAGGAGAACATCGTTCGAAAGAATCAGACGATCCAGGTCATTTAATGAGTCATGTCACATAAAACGAAATAAAACAACATTTTTCAATACATCGAGTTACTTTTCATTTTCTCTTCCACTTCTAAACACATATAAGCAGCAATCATTATTCAACAGATTTTTAAAAAAATCGCGACGTCTTTTTTACGTAGCTGTTTAAGAGCACTTTAGCTTAACATTTTTTGCGATTATTTATGCGGCGAAAACGTTGAAAACCAATCAAATATATTATTGCTTCAATTGTTTTACGTATACCAATTACGGTTGCAGACGTTTTGACTATTAATGTAACATAAATACTCAAAATGAACGAATATTTCGTAACAGATTCCGCACCTCTGTATTCCCAGAACCATGGAAAGAAGCTTTGTCACCCCAATATTCAAATCAGGGGACTCATCTAATCCAGCCAACTATCGACCTATCTCCCTACTGGATAACCCCAGGGCTCTATTTTAGGGTCTCTTCTTTTTTTCTTAATCTTTATTATTGATATCGTTTTAGATATTAAAGCCAACATCAGGTTATTTGCCGACGACACAAGTCTCTATCTTGTAGTCGACAATCCAGTCCACACTGCAGCTACACTGAACTCCGATCTCGAAAGAATCAACTAATTTGCTAAAACATGGATTGTCTGTTTCAATCCTAAGAAAACGGAATCAATGAATATAAGTCGCAAGACAAACACAATACAACATCTCCCTGTATATATGAATAACATCGCAATAAGCGAAGTCACATAACATAAACATCTGGGGCTCTAATTTACTAAAGACCTTAAATGGGGCACCCATATTGAGTACATTGTTAATAAGGCCTACGCAAGAATAAACATTATGACAAAGGTAAAATTTAATCTAGACCGTTTCTCATTGGAATCCATCTACTTAACATTTATACGTCCTTAACTCGAATATGGCGATGTCATTTACGACAACTGCTCATTACAAGACTAAGAAATGTTAAAAAGCGTCCAAATTGAGGCTGCACGAGTAGTCACAGGTGCCACGACATTAGTCTCAATTCAAAGGTTTTGGAAGAAGTCGGATGGGAAAATTTAAGTAATCGTAGAGCTAAACATAAACTCATTCTTTTTACAAAATGAATAACAACCTAACCCCATCTTATCTTTCTGGCATGTTTCCACCCATGAATTCCAACGACCGCTATAATTTAAGGAATACTCACACACTTAACACCCCAAGAGCTAGAACTGCGCTCAACTACAACTCTTTTATCCCTTCCACTACTCGTGCTTACAATAGCCTTCCAACCGAAATCTCGAACGCAACATCCATCATCTCATTTAAGAAAGGTCTTCCATCATCAGTGGTAAAAATTCCAAAATACTATTACTATGGCAAACGTAAATCCCAGATAATGCATACGCGACTACGCACAAACTGCATTGTGCTTTCACAGGATCTATTTAGTAAAAACATGATACAATCACCTCTTTGCTCCTGTGGCGAAAAAGAAACAGCTAGCCACTATTATGTGCCCTGTCAATTGTACTCGACCATTCGAGTGCGCCTCTTGAATTCTATATCACACTTCTGCATACCCTAAACCAAGGTATTGCTTTTTGTAAATCCTCTTCTTTCTTAGGAGGCCAACTGCAATACTTATGAAGCAGTACATACCTTTATTGACAAATCCAAACGCTTCGATAAGACGCCGACGCCTTTGGTACCAATTCTCTCATAATCTTCATGTGCTCCCCAACTCACTTCTAACTCTTGCTCCAACCTCGTTCTTCTACTCTTAGTCCGTTTCCATTTCTCTATCTATTCCCTTTCTTCCATATCTCTTCCTGCAAGAACTTTCCACCACAACCACTCGACATTAACATCTTCATCAATTGAAGTGCCTCTCGCCTAATGCACCGTTTTTCTTCATGCTCGTGGAACGAATTACAATAAGCTTAGTTTAGCTTCCAGGTCAATCCACATATTACTGTGTATATCATTCATGTATATTCATAAATATGTTTAAACCAAAAGATTTCGTAAAATAAAGTTAGCCCATACAAAATTATTTTTCCTTTCAGCAATAGCCAAAATTTCAACGCTAGATTTGGTATGGATACATAGATTTAACGCGATCCCAAATCCTTGTTTTATTTTTTGTTCGGAAATATATTCCATGTTAATTTCCCGCTACGACATCCGAACATTTCCGCGACTGGCTTCGACAGCGTCAAAAGAACGACGTATTCGTGAGCACTACGTTGCGCTTCCGAGGCTGTCCGAAGCCAATCTCGCGTGTACTCGTAATTGTTCGGTTATTGAATATATTATGACACACACACAAATAATATCGAGCGTATTGTTTATAAACACGACTTAAAAAACGGACTTTGTTGACAGAGGACTAAAAATCGGTACAAGACTGCAATTTCCTGTCAGTAGTCTCGTGCTGTTGTTTATTTACAAGTAAAATATATGAACTTTCAAAAAATATTATTTTATATTAGTCATGGTTTGTTTTATTGTGTTAATGATGAGGCTGAAATATTTTTAAGAACTCATAATTTCAATTTGCCAATGTGCGTGTCCCCAAAATAAATCAGCTATTTACCGTTGATGAGATGAAATGTTCTGTAAAACTGTGTGAACGCAACACAACATATGGGAGTCATTATGTTTTAATCGAATATTAAATTAAATTAAGTGACATTTAAGCGTGGAATATATGTGTTTTGTTTAATGCTGTGTTGAACTTTGACCATTTTCCCGAGAAATGGACGGAAGGCATTATAATCACTTTACATAAGAAAGGCGATACATCTGTTATGAACAAATATAAAGGAATTCCTCTTCAAAGTTGTTTATCTAAGCTATTTACTTCAGTCGTTAACAATATATTAGAATGTGTATGCCCTCGAAGTCGCACCATCCGTCCGTCTGTCCGTCCGTCCGGCTTTTTCGCAACACTTTTAGATATAAAGCTGATTTTGGTATGTGAATCGATCTGCATGACCTACATTGTAAAATTCGTTTCATTCCGATGATTTTTTACGGAGATACGGGCCTTGGACTGATCTAAATTATTGCTAAGGGAAGCAAATCACTTTAAAAGGAGATAATTTTAATTATTTATTTGGAAGGTACAACGTCTATTTTTTACAAGGAAAGTAATATTTTGTATAAGAATATAATCCAAGGGAGGTGCTTATATTAATAGTAAGAAAAGGGCATGAAGATTGGAAACAAACCGTTTTTGGAAGTGTTTTACGCAACGCTTTCAGATATCTAGCTGATTTCCGGCATGTGAGTCTACACACATAACCTACAAATGAAGTGTGAAATTCGCTTCGGTGCACAGTTTTTGACGAAGTTATGGGCGTTGAAATGATATCTTTAATAATCGTTTTCCGGAGTTTTTACGCAACGCTTTCAGGTATTGAGCTTATTTTTGGTATGTGAGTCTACCTATATGACTTACATATGAAGTTTGAGTTCCGTTCCTGTCCATTGATTTTTGGCAAAGTAACTGGCCTTGTTATCTCTAAAAAAGCTACTGTTAGACTTCAAAGCGCAGTAAAGGGGCATTGTGTTTCACAAGCGCAGCTCTTGTTTTGTAGTAGTCTCATATAATTTCGAACGCCCAATTCTGATACAGAAAAGGACGCTCAACAATGGATGCTATATACATCCTCATGTCCTTGGTTCAAAGATATGTTATTTGCTGAGAATAAAAAAAATATATATTAAAATGTTAAGTAATGTTCATCATACTCGGAATATTTTAACTATGCTGTAGGTTTACGGCAAGATGGAGTTGTTCCGCCTTTGTAGTTTTCCCTACTTGTAGAGGTTTTGGAATTGTTTTTTCAGAATGGTTTCCTCTTCCTGTGTTAGTATTGATGACATTGTATTGATATTGTTGCTTTTATAAGATAATGTGACCATAATCGGTAAATCGCCCGTGGAAGTGCAGACACACTTTGACTTTTGATCTAATTACTGTAACTGCTGGGGATTAAAGTTAAATACTGATAAAATTAAATTAATGGTGTTTCGCAAACTAGGAAGATTATTTTTATCTGAAATATGGCCATTTGAATGTCAACAGATAGAAGTAGTAAATGATTTTATTTATTTGGGAACCGTTTTGAATTTTACTTGACATTTTTCAATAATATTTATTTGGAAAAGCATTTAAAGCTATGAATATTTAATTTAACAAATTTAAAGAGTTTTGACTTGAAACCAAAATAACAAAGTCTATACAATTGGAAAAAGGTACACTTAAAGTTTTGTAAGCGATTGTTAAACGTTAAAAAAGTGTCTGTTATGCTGTAGTGTACGGCGAGGTAGGAAGATACCACTATTTATTTATATAAATGTTAAGATGGTAAAACATTGGTCTAAACGTATTTTAACCAATAACATTTTAAACTCAATTTATATACAAGCATTACATGATTGCCAAAAACGGTCGTTCTAATTGGGTATCTAATATAAAAAATGTTCGACACCTAAGGTTTATCCTACGTGTTTAATAATCTTATATTCGTCGATGTTAAAATACTTACACCAAATTAGGAAACTGTTGTAATTAATACTTAGATACAAGAGTGGTTTCCATCCGCTGAAAATAGCTCTATCGTAGATATGTTCCGTCTGTTTAAGTTTTCGTTTGTTTAAGAACATTTTGTTAGATTTATTACCTTTATCACTAAGACACTACGTCAAGAAGCGCTTCGAACTTCAAGTCTGCAACTTAGATTTCTAACTGGCCGATATTATGTTCAATGCGTATCGTGGAACGAACGTTTTTACCTTTTTGTAAAGAATTAGATGTCGAAGATGAATTTGTTTGTAAATGTTCTTTATACGTTCATTTTTAGAAGAAACTACCTTAAGAAATGTTATAACATTAGGCCTTCTGTTCATACATACCACGAATTTGCTCAATACAACGAATACATTTAACATACTTACTTAACCAAATTTGTAAAAGAAGCTCTGAATTTAAGAAATAATGTTGTTTCTTAACTTCAAATGGTAATCCTCTATATATAACAAGTATTTTACCTAGCCTTTTTGTAACCGTGTACGATGCTGCTTATGTTAAACTTCATTGTATTAAAGTGTTTATCTCTGTGACATAATTGTATGTGAAATATATAGTGTTAAGACGACGTACACTGTGGAAGTCTGAATAATTATTTGTCATGTCTTGTCAGTATTTTAACTACAAATACAAAACATAAACATAAAATTTATCAAGCATTTTTTTACTATTTACTTATATATTTTCTCTTAACCGACTTACATCTCGCGAATAAATAAGTAAAACATTTTAAAACTAACCCGCGCGATATCGCTTTCACAATAAACGCACATACACCGCCGAACAATCATTAACTTAAGAGTTACAACATTTTGGAATTTTTATCGTTTAACTTTTCTGTTTATGAAAAAAAAAATACTTCAGAATAGTGGTTGCGTTGTATTAACAGCTATCTATACTTGCCATTTCTTTCCTTATATAAACTGGAATTTATTTAATATCATAGATTATGTTTTATACTTTTCTGCACATAATATGACGTAAATGAATTACTGAATGCATCGATATTCTAGTCATGTTACTATTCTTCATTTGCGCAGCGTGAGTACCCTATATGCAATACCCGAATCCCCTGTTGTACATAGTATATAATAAGATCCGAGAAATCACGGTACCAACCATCTATTTACTTTATTTAGAGCTAACCATCTGAGTAGTATTCCATACGGCGACTATCTGTTTTAGTGAAAGACATGTCTTTTTGTAACCAGTCGATATGTTTGTTATGATTCAAGCTAAAAAGATATACAAAATGACTAGCTAGTTAAATATATAGTAGCACATGGATTATAAGTATGGCTTGTATTGATACTTTTGGTAATATTGCTTTAGATATCGGCGTTTATTATGTTTTATAGTATGTCTACTCAGTAGAACAGTGTATTATTGTGTCTTAAATTGAAAACTGCATCGTTAATGTTATTAAAAAATATACAAACAACAAGTTAATGTGTTATACATGCATATTTTAACTAAATTATAGTGTGTAATTAAAATAGAATAGTGCACATAGAAGACAATTATTAGTGAATTTTGTATGTACTCAAACAAAACGTGAACGTTATTTTTTTTTAACTTATTATGAAACTGTCACTTTTGCCTTAATTATTATTTTAAAGAGAAATAACGTTTTTATAAAAGTTATCAATGTGATTTGTAAAATATCGGACAAATTAAAAATATAATCATTTAGTTTGCAAAATATGTATCAGTATAATTATATATATGAAACATACTACCTTATTTAACCAACTTTACTGAAAGCACCATGTTTGTATAATTAATGTATATACTCGTGCATGCATATCAGTGAGGACATATACAGGGCATTTACCCCACCAGGTCCAGAAATACCATGCAATATTTCCGAACATGCCACGAAGTGCTTCTAATATCTTATTTTCGAATCGAGCGTGTAATTGTTATAACTAGTATTTCATCCACCAGCAGTTGGTTGAAGTACCAGTCGCAGTTTTTCCATTAAATATTACAAAGATTAGCTAATTGCTAGATTTGTTTGTGTTTGATGCACCAACACTGAAAACTATTGATGTCCTCTGACACGTCATTTTCCCCAAATGATATCCGTGCATCAATCCACTTACAAACAAATGCAAGTTGCACAATATGAAATCACCACCTACATTCATGTTTCATTGGAAAAAAAACGCAACGAAGTCTTTATGGCTGATGGAGTGCAAATTTAATCT
The DNA here is from genome assembly GCF_020536995.1 of Dreissena polymorpha. NCBI lineage: Eukaryota > Metazoa > Mollusca > Bivalvia > Myida > Dreissenidae > Dreissena > Dreissena polymorpha. The sequence goes on from NC_068358.1 coordinate 4,060,610, forward strand.
GTGTGTTAATACTGTACGTTACGTCTCCACATAAATCAATTGTCGTTTTTCAAAGACTAACGACAAAAAATGTTTTTATGGTACAGAATCAAATGCAGGAATAATGAACTCAAGCGAAATATCCAGGATAGACACAAATATTACAATCAGTTATTTTTTATTATTAGTTTTAAACATATGCTTTTAAATAATAGTTTTAAAAATATGAGAAATTAGTTCTGAATATCGATGTGTTTATATCAAACGTGTACTATTTAACTGACTGTGGAAACATACTTGAAATCATTGACGTACTTACGCAACTTTGACCGTGTCGTCACATTCTTGCCTTCCTGCTACCGTCCATTGATCACGTGACGTAATAACATCGGTCGACTCGTAAAAACCAAGAATGTTTATTAATTACGTGTTGTATGCTCTTATCCTTTATCTAGGAAATAATATATGCTGAAACAACATAATGTTACAGACGATGGTAAAACAAGGATTATACAGAATTCTTATATTGAAATAAACCTGTTTCAAAAATCTTCTTCGCCCTGTGTAATCAAAGATTTTACGACAATTTTAAGTTGGGACTGAATTTTAACGCATAACACGTATACATTTATGATACGTGTCATATTACATAAAATACGTTGCTATGCATTCCGTTGCATTAAATTACATTGTTTATGTTAGTTTTACGTTGCTTTATATGTCATCATTTTATGTTCTATGATAGTGTTTTAACTTATGTTACTTTATTTTTATTTGTTATATATAATTCAATTTATTATAATTTGTTATGCCAAACGTACGTGCAAAAGAGAACATCTTTTGGCATAACAATTATTTAAAAGAGATAAATATAGGAGTCCGATACATCAACGCTCGCATTATTTTATCAAGAGACGCATGCTATTTGCGGCTCTGTCGTACTTCGACCCTCTATGACCAACGGCAATCTATATAATTAATGTCCGGAAATATTATTCTATTTGTACCTGATCAACAATCTAATTAAGCTACCGGGGTATTTCATAATTAATTGTTTTTCAATCTCGGCTTCATAAGAATTCGGGCACGTTTTAGTCTAAAGTCAGTGTTTTAGAAACAACGCATGAGTCTGTATTATATTTTGTGAGACGCGTTCAAAGAAGCGTTTTATCATTTTGTATCTTTGAAACGACCTATTCGATAAGAGGAATACAATTTAAGTTGCGATTCTTCGGTATCAGAATGAAGACCCGTGCTTTATTTATTATTGGGATAAATGTATTGGTAAATGTTATTGACGATGTTATTAGTGCGGAACCAGATTTCAAAAAGTACGATTTTCACCGCAGCGAGGTTTCGAATATTTCGTTTCCTGGAAAAAGACTGGTTGGTCACGTGTACAATAGTTTAACCACCAAACGACAAGTGATTCATTGTGCATACGAGTGCCTCAAATCCAGCCGATGCCGCTCGTTCAATTTCGAGCACTTGGCGCACACGTGCGATCTCAATGACGCCGACCACGTGATGGCGGCCGGAAGTCTCCAGGACGAGGCAAAGGGCACGAGCAGCGAATACTTCCAGCGAGCGGCGTTTTCTATTGAACAGGTATTTATTATGGCGAACACATTTTATGAAGATTTAATTAAAGTGGTGCGTTTTTAGTACAGACACATTTTGGTTTACATCAACAATTGTGTGATCTGTCTTTAAGAACGTGTTTAATGTGGTGATTTTAGCTGTAAAAGACTGCAAAATACACACCTTACTTAATAATGTACGCTTGTATAGAACGACCAAATGCAGAAAAATGACATCAATGATTCAATATTTATTCCAACAGGTGTTTTTAAGATCTTGGTTCAAACTAAATAATGGTCACACCTTTCAAAGTCACACCTTAAAACGTCTAACACTCTAAATCGTACATACACGAAGAATTGAACTTATTTGAATATTTTTTAATGAGCATAAATATGTGTTTGAATCTTTATATCTGTTTGATTTTTAAAAAATGATTTAATTCACAATTGATGAATTAATTTATGCAAATCATAGCAAAGGGCGCAAAATAAAAGATAAATACAATTTATTTTTCAACAATATAATCGTTTCGCCAAAAACAGCTCCAATTCGTAGTAAACATAGAAATAAAAGTACTTATAACTTCATCTCATCGTGTCTATAGTATTTTGTGCAAAAAAAACAGTTGTAAAAATTATAGTTTTAAAATTCGTATAATATGTCTCCATTGACGAATCGAAACTCGGTTAATAGATGGCTTTTCGGTTTTTGTCCTAGAAAACTAACGGTCAGCCATATATACATAACAATAGGAGTTTGGAGAAAATATATATGTCACAGACATGTTTATCGACTTTAAAATAGTTTTTGAAATTTTTCACATGTTCATGCCAGGAATATATTGATCAACCTCGTCGTTTTTTGAGCTACACATTTATTTTGTAATTTAAATCAATTGTTGATAAAATAATTCATAAAAATAGAAAGCGCATCTAAAGAATCGCCATAACTTATTTGGATACATGCATATATTGGGGGGAAAAACACGGTTAAAAAAACACACTAAATAACGTGTTTTTTATAGGAAGCTCTTGGTCCGTGCGCTCATGATCCGTGTGAAAACGGCGGCCGTTGCCTGGACACCGTCAACCACAACATTGAGCGGACGTACTTCTGCATATGTACTGACCAATACACGGGGGAGAACTGTGCACAGAAAAGTATCCTTCTGCTTATAGACTCCAAGTCCAAGTCCAAAATTTTATTTCATAAACATTATACAATATTACAGCACAATAAATAATAGTGACACGGAGAAGTACAACGTCAACAGAACATACAACAAAGTATTTAGCATCACATTTCTAACTATAATGGCATAAAGTATTCGTAAATGAAACGAGAGGTTGATTCCTTCTAGTGAAAAAAGTATATAAATGGTGTCTTTATAAGTAATCAGTGCCTATTCTCAATTTCTCGGTATTATATATAAATTTGGCGATATGTTATAAGCTGGTACTACATGTTGATTTTAGAAGCAATTCAAATTTATTAAGTGTAGGCCAGTGACAGTAATAAGGTTTAAAATATTTCATTCTGAGCTCCTTATACATTGGACAAACAAGTAAAAAATGGTATTCTGTTTCAATTTGATTCATGTTACATGATCGGCAGGTTCGTTCATTCACGGGCATGTTCGTATATCTGCCGGTTTCAATAGCAAGTTTATGCGAGGATGTTCTGAATCTAGCCAGAGAAAATCTATATTTCTTTTCATGAATTTTTGCAAATATGGCTCTAATTTGAGTTCTTGTTTAACAAGAGAATAATATTTTAATTTAGATGATGACTTTACATCGAAATGCCAGGTTTGGTGATAACTATCTATAATTCGCCTTTTAACAGTTTCAATAGTGGTTAAATCTAAATGTTCTGAGTTCCAAATATCCCCAAAACCATTTGTTACGAGACATTCCCTTATATTTGATACCCAATTGTTTTTGTCATTAGTTCTGTTCCTTAGAGTATCTCTCTTTAGCATGTTATACACCTTTTTTACAATGTTATCATTAGGTATGTTTATAAGTTTATACCAGTATTTTAGCGCATTAATTTGGCGACATACATGAAAAGGGATCCTACCGAGTTCTCCGCACAGTGCGGATGAGTTTGTGGATTTTTTTACTCCAAGAAGTGATCTCAAAAATTTAGTATGTATTAATTCAATGTCTTTTGCATGATGGAAGACCCATATTTCAGAGCAAAAATTTAGAATTGGCGCAACAAGGGAGTCAAATAATTGTATTCTTTGCTGTGTTGGTAAATCAATTGTATCAAATACCTGAAATAATTTACTTAATGAAAAGGATGCATGTGGTGCGATCAATTTTTGGGATCTGTAAAAGTTACCTTTTTTGAACAAGTGTATGCCTAGGTATTTGAACGAACTTACAGTTTCAACTAAGGTATTGTAAATATATAGCTCAAAATTTGTAGCCCTTCCTCTTTCAAAAACCATAACTTTTGTTTTTTAGACATTAATTTTCAGCCCCCATGCATCACAATAATTTTCAACATCTTTTAACACAATGTTAAGTGTTTCTGGTGATTTGGCGAACAACACCATATCATCTGCATATAATAACAGAAAAATCTTCAGAGTATCAATACATACAATTCCTGGGAGGTCGTTGTGGGAAACATTATGTATAATATCATTTATAAAAAAACATGGCTAACAGTGGAGAGCTGGGGTCTCCCTGTTTGACACCGATTGAGCAATTAAAAAATGCAGAAAGTGAATTTTTTTTATAACGAACACATGATTTAACACAGTTGTACATAGCTTTTAGTGCGTTCACAAAGTGACCGCTTACATTTTCTGTTAGAAGCTTTTGCCATAACATGGTATGATTGATAATGACCAGATGTCTTTAACTACATTTTATTCAACATCACGACAATCATGATCACACTCATTTTCTTCTTAAAATTCTACTGCATCGTAATTACAAACATTACTCTGACGATTATAATCATCTCATCGTCGTAATCATCATCATCATCGTCGTGGTCGTCTTCGTCTTCGTCGTCGTCTTCCTCGTCGTCTTCGTCGTCGCCTTCGTCGTCGTCTTCGTCGTCGTCGTCATCATCGTCATCATCATCATCATCATCATCATCATCATCATCATCATCATCATCATCATCATCATCATCATCATCATCATCATCATCATCATCATCATCATCATCATCATCATCGTCATCGTCATCGTCATCATCGTCATAATCATAATCAACATCATCATCATCATCATCATCATCATCATCATCATCAACATCATCATCATCATCATCATCATCATCATCATCATCATCATCATCATCATCATCATCATCATCATCATCATCATCATCATCATCATCATCATCGCCATCGTCATCGTCATCGTCATCATCATCATCATCATCATCATCATCATCATCATCATCATCATCATCATCATCATCATCATCATCATCATCATCATCAGAAGCATCATCAGAAGCATCATCAGAAGCATCATCAGAAGCATCGTCTTCGTCGTCATCGTCATCATCACCACCAGAAGCATCATCATCATCATCGTAATCATCACATAATCAGCAGCAGCAGATCATAATAGCCATCATCATTATACTCATCAGCATCGTCAATCATCATCATCATCATCATCATCGTCATCATCAGCAGTATCAGCAGTAGAAGTAAAAGAAAAATAGCAGCAGCGTTCATTCATTATCATCATCAAAAACAGGAGCAGACGCTGCAGCAGCATCGTTGTGTATATTTTTTTACTTATTCGTCATACTCAACAACATCATGATAGCTCTTATCCTCACTATGGGTATTATCAGTTGCGTTTGTATTATAACTTTCATTATAAAACGACATCAACAAAAGCATCATCCAAAAAGAACACATCTAATATGTTCGGCGCCGTTTTCAGTCTGGAAATATGACCGCTTTTGTGTAAGTAACATGGAACTAATAAGGTTGTTAGATTTCCGTAATCCCAACTTTTCTTATCATACATTTTATAGATTCAGAAAAAACGTCTAAAATATAATTACTAACTGTGCTTCAAAATACCAACTGACTTATTGAAGAATCTTTTAACAGTTTCAGAAAATATGTAACCATTGACTATGAAATTATTTTAAGAGAACCTGATCGACTGGGACAATTGGGAGAACTGGGGACCGTGTTCTATCACGTGCGAGCAGGGCTGGACAACAAGACGTCGACGCTGCATTGACGTCGTGACGTCAGAGGAACTACCGTCATCACAATGCATCGGGCGCAACCTCGAGTACAAGTCGTGCGTTCTTCAATCATGCCCAAGTAGTTATATAGCTTTTGCACTATTAATATTAAATGCATGTAATTTTTCATTAAACAATCTCACATTTAGAGCATTTTGAAGTTTTTACAGTCAAGCAGACATCCTTGCATTGGATGTCTGCAAAAACGTGCCTCTAAAACAATCGCAATGCAAACTATACAACTGCACAATTATATAACTCAAAAATGGAAAGCAATAATGTAATTGATTGTTAGGTAAAGAATAGAGCTAAAGCTCTATTACAGCTTTCACATGATTGACGAATAAATATGCAATGCATATTTGTTCAGCCACAAAATTATTAACGTTATGTTGGCTTCAGGGGACAGAGAGACGAAACGGTAATTATCACCCTTTTCATGTGACCATATGAGTCGCGTTCTGAAAAAACTGGGCATAATGAATGTGCGTAAAGTGACGTCCCATATTAGCCTGTGCAGTCCGCACAGGCTAATCAGGGCCGACACTTTCCGCTTTTATGGTATGTTTAGTTTCAATGAAGTCCCTCCTTACCGAAAATCAAGTTAAGGCGGAAAGTGTCGTCCCTGATTAGCCTGTGCGGACTGCACAGGCTAATGTGGGACAACACTTTATGCACATGCATTAAGCCCAGTTTTCTCAGAACAAGGCTCATTTTAAAGGATGGCTCCAGTGGAGTGAATGGGGCTCATGTAGCACGGAAGACACATGCGGACGAGGCGTCAAACTGCGCTACCGGAAATGTTCCAATGGCGGCGTGCCCGGCGAAGACAGATGGTGTCTCGGCTTTTCCAACCAGTCCGCACCCTGCGAGGGAATCAACTGTAGAGGTAATTACTAATATTGTTAATAGCTGAACATTTATTGTAATAAATATTGATTGTGTTACCATATACTAAAATAGAATAAAGCATATCGTATTCGTATTGGTTAATAACATATTAGCGAAGTTCTAAAACAGTCGTCGACATAGAAACTTGTTTTGAGCTAAGGTATCGTTGGTTATCATGTGTTAATTTCTTAATTTCGAATAAGTTAAAAAGCTCTTTTACCTCAAATCGATTAAATATTTTTATTTAATTGCTGACATATGTGCACACGCAGTCAAAACTACTACCTCAGGTGTGCAATCCAGAATGTTCGACCTAAGTGATTTTTAATGTTTGTGTCTTAAAGTTTTTTATTTACATTTACAATTCAGACTACTTTTTATTGTGTTTTTACCAATTTAAACTATTCTAACATGGTAAGAACGTGTAGGAAAAACGAACTTACCTACGCACATAATAGGTCAACTACTCAATTTAAAGTTATTTCCGTGTTCAACAGTGATTGTTTGCCAACTTTGACCTGTGTAATATGTGTAGGCATGCTGGTGATCACGGACACCAGGAAGCACGGGGACGGACGAGTGGAGGTACAAAACGACCTGGACAACTCGAGAATCGCCCTTTGCGCTGACCAGGGCTGGAACCATTCCGAAATAGACGTCGTCTGCAGACAGATCGGGTTCCTTGGCGCTGCGGAAAGTGAGTTGATCTTGACAATGACTAGAGATTGTGGCAGCGATTTCTTTTGATTTAAGTGGCTATTGAAAGGTCCGCGCTGTTATTTCAGTTGTCATTTTAAACCATATTCTATAAAACGAGTTCAGGAAACGTGTGGCGAGCTTACTTACGCATTTCCTGACAAGTATAATACGCTACTTATGCCATGCAAACGAGTATCGGACTTTTTATGTCACTCAGTGTATACTGGGGGACATATTGTTTTTGATTTTGTTTCTGTCTGTTTGTTGGTTTGTTTGCGTCAAACTTTAACACTGGCCATAACTTTTGCAATATTGAAGATAGCAACTTGATATTTGGCATGCATGTGTATCTCATAGAGCTGCGCATTTTGAGTGGTGAAAGGTCAAGGTCATTCTCCAAGGTCAAAGTTCAAATATATGGGGAGACATAGTGTTTCACAAACACATCTTGTTATCACATGCTTTTAAATTAAAAAAAAATACGTAAACGTTGTGGTAGGTCCAGAAAACTGTTTACATTGGCGGTTTGAACGTTTGTCAGTGAAAATACCGTGAAGTTATAAGTCAGTAAAACACAAAGTAGCCCAATAAAAACATTCAATATTAAAGTACACATATATAAACATATCCATGCTGCCATGTAAATCTATGCATTTTAGGTTAAAATCTATCTAGCTATCTATCTATCTATCTATCTATCTATCTATCTAGCTCTCGATCGATCTATCTACTATCTATCTATCTATCTATCGAGCGAGCGAGCGAGCGAGCGAGCGAGCGAGCGAGCGAGCGAGCGAGCGAGCGAGCGAGCGAGCGAGCGAGCGAGCGAGCGAGCGAGAGAGCGAGCGAGAGCGAGCGAGAGAGCGAGCGAGCGAGCGAGCGAGCGAGCGAGCGAGCGAGCGAGCGAGGCGAGCGAGCGAGCGAGCGAGCGAGCGAGCGAGCGAGCGAGCGAGCGAGCGAGCGAGCGAGCGAGCGAGCGATGCGAGCGAGCGAGGCGAGCGAGCGAGCGAGCGAGCGAGCGAGCGAGCGAGCGAGCGAGCGAGCGAGCGAGCGAGCGAGCGATGCGAGCGAGCGAGAGAGCGAGCGAGCGAGCGAGCGAGCGAGCGAGCGAGCGAGCGAGCGAGCGAGCGAGCGAGCGAGCGAGCGAGCGAGCGAGCGAGCGAGCGAGCGAGCGAGCGAGCGAGCGAGCGAGCGAGCGAGCGAGCGAGCGAGCGAGCGAGCTAGCGAGCAGCGAGCGAGCGAGCGAGCTATCTATCTCTATCTATCTATACTATCTAACTATCTATCTATCTATCTTCTGTCTATCGATCTATCTATCGATCTATCTACTCTATCTATCTATCTCTCTATCTATCTATCTCTATCTATCTACTATCTATCTATCGATCTAGTCTTCTATGCTCTATTCTATCTATCTATCTATCTATCTATCTATCTATCTATCTATCTATCATCTATCTATCGAGCTATCTATCTATCTATCTATCTATCTATCTATCTATCTATCTATCTTATCATCTATCTATCATATCTATCTATCTATCTACTATCTATCTTCTATCTATCTATCTATCTATCCTACTTCTAATGGTTATATTAAATTAAAAACAAGGCAAAGCATTTGGCATAAAATGTTTATCATAATTATATAATATTGCTCTTTAGTCACAATCATCGTGCAATTTATGGTTTATACATTTTCAACATTGTTATCGAAACATATTAAAACCCAAATCAGTGAATTTGCTCATATCTCATTCACTAGGGGCTGAATTGAGTTGATTTGAACTGCAGTTATAATACGGACGTTAAATTTCTATGGTATACTGCATGCATGTATCTGCCTGGATTATCAACTTTAAAAGCACAAAATTGCATGTGTAACATCCAATTAAATACATCAACATACGAATCCGTTCACGTGATTGTTTATGCATGAATATGAGTAGCAACAACAGGATCTGAATTACTCTTTAGTGAATGTATATTTAATTTAATCAACCAATTGCAATTTGTATGTCTCGATTTTGTTGTTGTTGTTTAGACGCCACCTCGAACCATTATCCAATGAGCCACCTTGTACCCGGCACACCCGTTTATCGACTGATGTGTTCTGGTTCAGAAAAGACCATTCAGGCCTGTAGACGGGAACCAGTTGAGAACTGCTTGGCATTAGCCGGGATGATGTGCAAAAGTGAGTAAATCAAAGGGTGGATTTTGGAATTGTAAGGAAGAATAAAGCATTTCAGCTTTGTTCTGAGAAAACTGGGCTTGATGCATGTGCGTAAAGTGTCATCCCAGATTAGCCTGTGCAGTCCGCACAGGCTAATCAGGGACGACACTTTCCGCCTAAACTTGATTTTCGGTAAGGAGGGACTTCCTTGAAATTAAAAATACCATAAAAGCGGAAAGTGTCGTCCCTGATTAGCCTGTGTGGACTGCACAGGCTAATCAGGTTCGACACTTAACGCACATGCATTAAGCCCAGTTTTCTCAGAACGCGACTCATTTCTATTTAAATAAACATTGTTTTCGACTTGAAGTTTTGTTAATGAATTGAATGTTTTATAAAGCACTTTTTGTTAAACAATACAGACAATCGAATTGCCCATCTAAAAAATATACACGTTTGAATCAGAGTACAAAGTACTATAAAAGTTCATAGCTTGTTAATGATTTTTGTTAATCTATGAAAAGTAGTGAAAATGAATTATTGCATGTTTATATCATTGATTGTATTTTGTCAGATAATTTTCTCGTGTTTTCGTATGAATGATTAATGTAATTAGACCAGGGCTCTCTTTGTGAATAATAAAACAGAACAAAACAGAATGAAAGTTTATTTATGACTAAAGCATTAACAGCTCGTCGTCAAATACACAAACGCAATTAGGCAAACAAAATGCGTCTGCGTCAAAATAAGAAACGAGAGCGCCGATGGCGTTGAAAGCATAGTTGCAAGATACAGGGAAGTTGCTGCTGAAGTAAATGTTTAGGTCAAAATATACTAAATAGTTTCCTTATATGTTTCAATGTAAAAGCAACACATTTGAGCGAAAATAAATACAACATTTTGCACATAGAGACCATCATAACCATATCTTTTCTTGACGGGCATTCTTAGCTGAATCGATTTAAGCAATAAAAAAGATATGTCATGTTCAAACCAAAATAGAATTCGACTGAAATCAAAATCGACTGTTTTTGCACCTTCTTTTTTTCGGCCGTTTTCTAGTGGATTGTAACCTTTTGCAGTACCATTATTTACTTTAATCTCTAACTTTATCCTATTTCAGGTATATAATATTGAACACCTATGCTTACCCTATCAATATCTCAAAACTATAAAACCAGAACAACAGTCTGAAGTGTGAAACATGCCTTCGAGGAAAATATGACGATTTGTTTAGACAGGGACCTATACAGTATAGGTCCCTGGTTTAAAGAGTACAGACTTACAGATTATTCATGACTCGATTATTTAGTTTATTGTAGCCTTGACAATTTCTGACATCACGAGTCGCCTCCCTTGTTGGTTCATGCTACCAAAATGTTCTATTTTTAGAAACGGGAATTCCAAATCGTTACGAATGTGAATGGTTACAAAATGACATAACTATGAAAATAAATACGTAGAATTACATTATTTCACGCATACCATTATGCAACCATCCGTTTTATTTTACGACTTGATACATTTACGGCATTCCATTTAATATTTTACAGACACAACACTCGTCCAGAATTTGCGCGAATCCATTAAATTCGATGCCACATTTAAACCGTTAACTCTACTCGTAACGTTAATTTCTGGCTCAAAGTAAATCATTTTAATTTCAATTAACACATCTCTATTACTCTTAAACTCTACTTCATTAAATCCATAGAAAGGCAGGTCAGAATCCATGTCATAAATCAGAAAACATTCATCGTACTCCACTATTTTTTTTACACATTTACAAAGAATGAAAGTGCTTTATGCCCCACTTCCTGTTGAGAATATGTTAATTTCTATTTATAATTAACCAATGAAATTCTACATATCCTTAAACCAGGGCTAATGAATTTGACCTCTCCCAGAACAGTAAACAAGGGAAATAGAAAGTAGGTGTGAGATCACTATCAACCAGAACAGAATTGTTTTACGAACGAAATTTGTTTTAGTTTCTTAGAAGGTTTTTTCACGTAAAACGGTCTTAGAAAAATTCACTAAAAACGGTGTCAGCAATATTCTTGGAAGAAAACGTTCGAAAAACGTTTCTAAATAAAAAAATGTTAGAATTACCATATACTATATTAAATAGATATTTCGTCCGATTTTTGATCAGGTAAGGCTTCATAATGGTCAACCGTTCCATGTCGGTTTTCGAAATGTAGCTCTAACATAAGCATAGATGCGTAACCGCAACTATGCTAAAAATGATAAAACAAAATAATAGTGACGTGCACCCTGGTTCGCGTAAATGGTTGTTTACTTTAAACAGACCAATAGATAAAGAGACCAGATGGATTTTGTTGAATTATTTATGTTGTTCCTGATTTATAGGTTGGAAAATAAGTTCGAACAAAAATATATACTCGAACAAAATATGATATATTATTCTGAGCCATGCATAATCTAAAATGTATGTTACATTCACCAGATTTCTATTTTACATTACGGGAGCAGTTTCTTAATGTATAAAGTCTGTATATAGTCTTTACAATGTATTTGTTTAAATACTTGTACAAAAAATTGTTAAAGAAAATAGTGATCGAAATTCTAAATTTGGTAAAACTCGCAGCGTGTACGTTAAAGTTAGTTCATTACATGAAGATCTTGCAGTTTCTGTAAAAAAAATATAAAACAATTCAGACACACAAGTTGTTTAAGTGTTTTTTACTTTAATGTTTTCTTCTGTTCCAGTAAAGGCTGGATGGAGCTTGTGGACTGGATGGAGTGAATGCTCGGTCACGTGCGAGGATGGGCAGAGAACGCGGACACGTGCGTGCAACCACCCGCCCCCAACTACGGCGGCACGTCCTGTCCCGGAGACCATGTTCAGTACACCCCCTGCACAGAACAGATGTGCCCTAGTGAGTATAAAAAAAAGTCATTTGTAACAAGAAATATCTTTTAAAAAGATATACGGCGTTGATTGTGGTTGGCTTTGACGAAAGATAAGGAATTTGATGAATGGGATCAAAGATAGTGAATGTCTTTTTCTGTGCAGTTCTTAGCTGCATCACACGCAGTACGGGGTGTTACGCGGAGTTTTCGCGGCTTATTTTACATTATTACATATTGCTTGTCATAAACCTATAGATACAAAACAGAAAAATAAAAGAAGAATGGAAGTAAAATTAAAACATTAACTCAACCGGCCACACGCGAAGTATCCATACATATTTGAATATTCATACGCGCGTTCTTCGAACAAACTTGTTTTAGTGGTTTGTCGATTATAACAGTATCGAGAATCATCGCGCTCATGCTTAATACATAAGTCAATATGATGGAATAATTCTTGTTAAATTAATCAAAAATATTATTTATCATGGTATTGTTGAAAACACATTAAGAGTCTACTATTGACATAGTTACCATAATTATATCGCTGAATATTTTCATTTAACATATTTCTTGTCTAAAGAAAATTCCACAGTCCAGGGTATATGCCAGATTCTTGAGTCAGATAGACTTCAGCCCTTATCAGCAATACAATAATGGTCTGTAGCTGTTAATGAGATAACATGCTGAGATTGACCCTTTGAGAAGGTTAACACGAGAAAGTGATAAATTGCTGCTGACCACATGTCTTCCAGATAACCCGAGCACTTCACCTAGTTCACGCGATAGCGTCTATATTATATAACGATTATTTCACTGGCCGCGAACTGACCCTGATACTAACGCTGGCAATCCTCTGAAAATAAAAGGTGCACGCACAAGCTGAATTGATGTCGAGAGTTGAGTGTAAAACTTTCTATCTATCAAGCCTTTTCATTAGAGATAAAATTGTTTCATGCTGAACACGCAGCAAAACAGTGTTACAAAGACGCGTTCATGTTTCAAATGTTCTGGTGGTATGTTCAAATCAGCCAACAGACTAAATGAAGTGTATTCATTCGTGTCTAGACGTGGGAAATTTTATTTGAATTTTATTGGATACTTACAAAGGTCAGGTAAGGTGAAAAGCTGGCTTATACAGCTACGCCGAAAAATAGTTGGCAAATTTATAAACTGTCATATAGATCATTTTAAATATTTGTAATGGTAATGTCTATTGTCTAAGTATAACGACATCGGTTTTTTGATTCACTACGATCTCAAATGTACCAGAAGTATTTTACCACTGAATCCGATTGGTCAATATAATTCTGTTACGACCGATTTTGTATCTGAAGAACTTCATAATCAGACCCTATGACTATGAACATTGGCAATATTCATCTTAGAGTTATTGTTAAACATGAAAATCCCTCCAGATCTGGAATGTTTTTTATAAGTATTATACTATGAACAGTTGTATCATATTCTCTTATATTTAAAAAATACTGTATAAGTTTATGTTCATAACAAACATATACTTAAGTTAAAAACGTAAAAATAACAGCGGGAAATTTTACCATGCTTTGATACCATTATTGCACCACGTTGCTCGGCTATCATCACGTGGTTGGTTATTATGGGCGAGATTTGAGGTCGAGCTATGAACCAGTCAAATCTATGCGCGGGGGTTAGATACATTATAACTTTATTAACCGGAAACAGACATCACTTAATGCTTACATCCGGTACCACCTGACACCTTTTGATATCCACAATGTATACAAGTTCACTGCACACAAGTTTAAAATGATAACGTAGGATTGAAACTTGTTGACTTTTTTACTGTATTTAGTCTACGTTAGTACAGTCAAACACCGGTTTTAGAGCAAGATTTAATTCTTATAAATCATAAATTAGTATTGTTTAGCTATATTTGTTAATTCCACAAAGACAACTGCTGTATCTGCACATACCTTGAAGTCGAATTTTCCATCGACATTGTGTGAATAATTGTGATTAAATGTGTTATATATTATGAAATATATCGTCCAAGTTTTATTTAAAAGATATATATTATAGCCCTTATACACATATTTTGTAAAAAATTAATTACACAATGTTGTGTTATTCCTATCATGCAGTGGATGGCGTATGGAACTCATGGACCGCGTGGAACGAGTGCTCGCACACGTGTGGCTATGGTAACCGCAACCGGTCAAGGACATGTAGAGGTCCCTTCCACGATGGCGCGGAATGCCCTGGTTTGCCTGACGACGTGGAAACGTGTAACGCATTTTCTTGTCCCGGTAAATATGGTTTTCATTTTGATGGTGATTAATATACATGTAGCGTGAGAATTGTTATTTTTTAACCTTGAGCCTAGATTCAGTCCCTCGAATCGTATTATAATCAAAGCCGTTTGTTTCGTAAGTACAGTTTGGATTACATAACATACTGAGTTTAAAATTCATTATTCCTTTTGTTACAGTTAACTTATTACGTCTACCAGCTTTTAATGAGGTACATCCATTAACCCGTAGCTTTTCACAAATGAATTGCGTTTATAAACTTTATATATATTAAACACAACCCTGAATCTGAGAGAGGAAAATAGACAGTTTAAGAAACAACATCGAACAGAATATCAGAATTTCAACAGATATAAGGGCTCATTTGCGTTATGAGCAAACGTACTCTGAAATTTTAGTTTTTAGCCCAACGATTTCTAACATCAAATAATAATTGCCATATAATCATTTATACAAACTAATATCACGGTATACATACATGCATCGCTTGTCAATACTAACCTATCACTGACCTTTATATGAATAAAGGGAAATAACATTAAGCTAATTACATCATTATCAGTTCTTTTTCTGAAATGGAGACGATTGAAATCGATTGATGCTAACCTCACTAAGGATAGTATTATGGCCTCGTTGAAATCATACAAAACGTGAAGGAACATGACCGAAAAGATCCTGGCTTTCAGCCAGGTAAATGTTGTCTCACACATATACAACGATAACAAAATATTTATTTTATGCTTTTCGGTGGTTTATAGATAAATATCAGTGAATTAGAACTGATAATTTCACTGTTTCAAACAGTTAAAAATTAACAGTGAAAATTATCTAAACTTTTTACTGTTTAATGTTAAATGACGTCATTTTTTGACGAAATGACGTCACTATCCCAGCGAAATTATTTAGTCAATCTCTTAAAAAATGTATATAAACTGTGAATTTAGCATAAAATAAAAAGAAAATGTGTTGGCTTCGGTGGAATATCGATTTTAATTCACTCGTGATCATAGAAAAAATATATTTTAATGATAAATCGTGAATTAAAATCGATAATCCACCGAATCCAACAAATATCCTCTATATTGTTGGTTCATAATTAAGTCGATGGATCCTGGAAGCTGTGGGGAACTTGGGGAGAGTGTAGTACAACCTGCGGTGGAGGGTTGCGTAACAGATCACGAGAGTGCGATCAACCGAAACATGGTGGTGATTACTGCGCAGGCCCGTCTGAGCAGGCGGAAGTGTGTAACGACATCGCGTGTCCAAGTATGTTAGCATGTTGCATAGTAATACTTAGGTTATAGCATTATAGTTTTTTTCTAAACGTTAAAGCTTTTTGTATATGTTATAAGCTTTGTGATTTTCTTGATGTTTGAGCTTGTTAGTATCTCACGCTAACTAATGAGCTTTTTCCGTTCATTCAGTCGAACGTTGGTTTTGTTTTAATATAGAAGCTATTTTGATTGAAATTTGTATCATCTGCTTTTATCGCTCATGCTTACTAGTATTTTAATACATGTTGTGATATTTTCTAAACTTACACATGTGTTTAGATATAGTAGCTTGCCATCACATTTTGCAAGATAGAATGGTGTTATTATTCGTCTCTAGTTACAAGAACCGTTAACATTAGCTAACATTGTATTTGAAGAACTCGTAGATAAGTAATTTGTTTGCATCTTCCCCGCTCTTCAAATCAAATTGACCTTGTGTTTGTATTTTATTTATTATCGTATGATTTTGTAGCTGACCTTCAGTAAACTAAAATTAAATAATACATTTACTAAATAAAAACGTCCCAATTGCCTAACAGAAAATGGCATACTTAGTAATAACATTCGTTAAATATCACCATATACAGTATACAGCATGGAATCTCATGGTATTGGATCGCAGCATATGTCCATACTGTCTTGTCAGCTTATTGAATGTGTTCCTTGATAATTGTCTATCCATACGTTCTTGCCACAGTGGATTGTGTGTTTGGAAATGGTCACTTTAACATGCGTCAACAGCATACAATGGCGCCAGCGGGAAGCGCACGGGCACTATAATGGCAGCATATCCGCATCGGAAACTGGCGCGACGAGCGGGTATACATGGCAGACCTAATGTCAAGGTCAGCAGAGTTTTTATGTATACAACCGTATGTGCTTATTAATAATACACATTTCGTTTGACCATATTATTGCGATTTAACGAATGCGTATCTGTTTTGAAATAGCACTTTAAGCGGCTGAATATTTTCGCACAACGGACATTAATACAAAAGTAATATTCTGATAAAAGAATACCTGACTGTTATAATGAAATTCCTTTTAAAGGGGAGTACATGTATTATTAGGATAGCCTTTATATTTTTCATGTAATGTCAGATTTTAATTGATCGCGAACTTGATTCGCTCACTCTGTGCTGTTACATGTAGTCGACGGGGTCTGGAAAGACTGGTCGGCGTTGGACGCTTGTTAAGTCACGTTTGGTTGTGGCACTATGTCACGTCACATGATTTGCATTTGGCTTTTGTAACGTGCCGAAAAAATGCAACAGAAGGGCAAAATGATAAATGATTTATGAGATTGATGCTTAATGAAATTGTATGACTCCTCCTCCCTTTAAGTTTTGACACGAATAAAAAAAACATAGCATTGTATTGAGTTATTGACAATGTTGCCATATAAAATTTGTATTATTTTATGTATATTTACATTATTTATTATTACATTATTGTTCTTTCACTTTCAGCGGTGCAAAGTTTGTCTTCGTCAAAATAATATGTTTTGATAATAAGCGTATTCAAAATCAAAATAAAAACCTGGGAATATATAAACAATTATACATCCTTATATATTTATTTTTTACTTTAAACATGTATTTAATTTCTTAAACACATTAAAATAATACGTTGAAAATAGTTTTAGCTAGTTGCATGGGGTTTAAGTCTTTAATTGTGTTTACATAGTCTTTAACCTTGTCCTCCAGAGTGCAAATGGCCTTTGTGTGTGTTTTCACTCTATCACGTTCGATTTCCTTAGTATTTTTTTCGACAAACTTTCCTCAGTAATGTTTCACCAAATGTCGTTTTCAACAAATGCTGTTGAATAG
The DNA here is from genome assembly GCF_020536995.1 of Dreissena polymorpha. NCBI lineage: Eukaryota > Metazoa > Mollusca > Bivalvia > Myida > Dreissenidae > Dreissena > Dreissena polymorpha. The sequence goes on from NC_068358.1 coordinate 4,078,452, forward strand.
ACGTGATTGTGCATTGCACTTTTTAGTCACTACAGTTAAACATTGTGTAGATCTATAGCTTTTAATATAATTTGTATCTTACATTTTTTTACACCTTTTAAATGGAAATGATAAGCATTTTAACTTTTCTTTATAATACTCCCTCTCTGTTCTTCTGTACATTTGCGTTGGATTATAACTACATGTAGAAAAAACCCAACTTTATTTAAGCAGATAATCGTACATTTATCTTCTAGGCGCTGTAAAATAATGTGCTTTCTGTTCACAGTTAAAGTGTGTGATTGAACTATTTAGTTGACGGCGTGTTCACCGACTGGAGCGAATGGTACACATGTGACGTCACTTGTGGCGGAGGAATACAGTGGAGAAATAGGTCCTGCATTGGTCCTTTTAATGGTGGTGTCAATTGCAGCGGGGATTATGATGAGAGACAAGACTGCAACACCCAAGAATGCCCAGGTTAACATGAAAATGCGTTATTTTATTTTTAAGGGTACTACTCACGAAGTATTTTTGGTGAGAGCGGTTAATTCCTTCTCGGTCATTGTCCAGAGACATCAGTCTGAATCAGATACTCTGAGTGATCGGTGAAAACAAAACGGTGTTCCATGCATGATTAATGATTATTCATGATTCTGATTTTTCTTAATACAACTGCAGTACATGTAAAATGATTAACATTGGTTCTCTTATGATGAATAGGAAGGGCTCTGTGTCGCAATCCAATTGTTACGCTCACATGTGCAGGATCTCATTAAAATTGCGTCCAAACATTTGTCAAATGGTTTCTTTTACTACATATATTAAAACAATATCCGGCTGGAAACAATATACATATATATAGAAGAATACATAACACATGAGTGCACTTACCTTCAAAACCATCAATCGTTCCGACATGATTGTGTCAGTATCACGGCCTCGCCACAAGGCTCGTCGATTTCATATATGCTATAAGCTAAAGTTAAGTTACTAGCAGAATATCACAATACCATTTTAACTAAATGGTATCTGCCAACAGTGAAATTATGAGAAAGTGCTATTATTCAAGGTAAGCAGATTGGACGTCCATCATGGTCAATCCATGGGTCAGCCTGGACATGAATTATGGTTGCAATTATTAATCTTTATCTTTATTAATCTTAATCGAAAAGTAAAACTGAGTTCATGTAAGTTATAGCAACATAATTATTAACGAAATAAGTAAATTGTTAGAGAGGGATGCAATTGATGTGGACATGAAACAACACTTTGAGCTTGGTCTTGGAATGAGACCCCGCAAGTCATATATACATATACCGACTTTTAGGCCACTAGAGCAACATTTTCATACTTTCAGCACTCCTAGCAGGCAATATAACATCCCGACGTTTTTTTAAATGCAGAACAAAATCCTTTGAATACTCAGTTTTCGAAATTCTTTCAAATGACTTATCTTTGTAGAATTTCTTAAAGGTTACACATAAGTAATAAATTCTGTATAAAGTTTGCAATATTTAGTGTCAAGTTTCATCTCGACCGAGCTTCTTTCTACTATATCACCATAAACGTTTGTAAAAAGCAGTATCTAAATTGTATGAGTTAAAGCGCACAATATTGATGTGTGAAATTACACACCGGCATTTAGTAGAATGAAGGCTGCCAGTTTGAGCAGAAAAGACACACAGATATAGGGTCTTTAACCAATGAAGTGCAACAAAAAGGATGGTTATCTTATTGCTTACATATCTACATTCGAATTAATACCATCATATAAAATGTAGTTTACAAAATATATTTAACAAAGAACAAACGATTGGTGCTTATCATCATGCTGACAGCCGCCTGTATATTTTGTTTCATAAAATCTGTTTGACGCATTAATAATCTCTATGTGCTATAGCACAGATTGTTGAAGTTTCGGTTGTTGTTTTTTGTATATTTTTTGGACGAGTGATTGACTGTTAAAAAAGCTTCTTATTACAAAAGAGTCATACTTGTCATCATTAATTATGTCAGAGGACGGAATCTGGTTGGCCTGGCAACCGTGGCAAGTCTGTAGTACCACGTGCGGAGAAGGCAAACGATTGCGCAGTCGCACTTGTGACGGGCCTTATTTTGGAGGGGACGAGTGCCCTGGGAATTCGGACGGCACGGAAATATGCGCAACTGATCCATGTTCAAGTAAAACCATTAAACAATTCCTTTGCTCATAATGATGTATACATTGTTGTCAAACGAACTAATATCTTAAGAGCTATTGCAATTTTAATGTAATCAAAGCGTTTGTAATATAACTTATTTCTTTGTATATCTGTGTATTCGATTTGTTTTAAATTGGTGTTCAAACATATTTTCTAATGTATTTTTCTTATTATAGTTGTGTATGTTACGAAAGTTTTACAATAATGATGAACACGGATATTATTATAAAAATAATCACGTTTAACTATTGTTTCATGTACTTCTATTTATTGTTATGTTTATTTATTTGGAAGTTATAAGATCCTTCCGAATTCTGACAGCTCGATAGCAGTAGCTTGTTAAACTTTATATAATAAGTATTGCATAACATAGAACATGTTTTTCTTGTTTTACAATAATGTATTACATTTTGGAAACATTTATTTACACTGTATATATTTTAAATATGCAATGAAAGCGATATATTAAGGTAACTAATGTATGCTTTAATGAACTTTAATAAATGTATGATAGTTGCCCCCCCCCCCTTTGATACTTTCTTTGAACCTGTCCGTTGGTCGGTAGGTCGGTAGGTCGGTAGGAAGGTCGATTGTAGACACTATTGTTTCCGCTTGATATTTAGAGGACTCTCACATATTCCCATAGGTGTAATGGTTATTATGAAAGAAAGGATCTTTTTCTGGTTAACGGGTCAAAGATCAAGTTCGCGGGAAATTGTTACAGAAAATTCGTTTACTGACAATACATTGAGAATGATTTGATTTATGATCCTGCAATGGGATAGCGGGTACTTGGGTGAAAGGGAAAACGACAATGAATTTTGAGGTCACCCGGTCCAATGTCGAGGTAGGAGGAGATTGTTAAAAGAAATTCATATCGGCACTGTATGTTGCAAACGCTTTTACCTACGATCATTCACAATTATATAAAGTTTATATGGGAATTAAGAAAAGCGCATTTTGATGTCGAAGGCCAATGTAAAAAAAGAATGTATCAAAAAGTTGAGATCTGCATGATTTTTTTAAGAAAACTTACTGATGAATATGTATACTTTTGCTTTTTTACCCCTAAAAACATAAAGAATTGTGTTCAAGGTAACTCGTAAAAGTTGTGTATTGATTGAAGTCCCCGGCCTGTGGCACGAGTGGTCAATCTGGTCGCTATGCACGGTCACGTGCGGTGGGGGAACGCGCCATCGGAGCCGCACGTGCGATGTGACGTCATTTGGCAACCTGACCACACCATGTGAAGGTCCTTCGTATGAAGAAGACAACTGTCATACATATCCCTGTTTGCCTTTGGGTAAGATAAATTGATAAAAAATAAGTAGCTGGCTTGCATTTATGTACCGTAAACTATCTTAGCCCCAAACGTATCATCCGAGAGTTAACGCAATAATGTAATCATTTCTTGGATTGAAAGTGTGGCCATGTTATAAGCGAGAAAACTGAACATATCATTTCAGAACAACTTTAGAAGAACAATCCTACTTGAGTATTTAATGTTGCTGTACATAGATATAATTGAGTCGATGTAGTAAATTTGTGTTCGCTCTGCCCCTTTCTATCCAAACCAAAAATAGGCTTTTGAATTGTATGCACGTATTCCCTTACCTTCTCGATCGTGTTACGACAATTATCAGTTTTACCGGTTACGCGCCGGTACCTCCTTCGAACATGGGCCTAGCGTATTTGGAATGCGTAATTTAGAATTTAGGGGGAACTTTTTATTCGAAAGTGTTTCGTCATAAACTAAACGTGGATTTGAATGAAAGTTGGTAACACTAGCTATTGTTTATGGAGTAAGGCATCGTTTGCATGTACCGTTTCCCTTTTTCTAGCTATCCACTGCCCCGACTGGGCAAGTCGCGGGTTGAACCAGAGCTGCATAGCGGATGTGGATCCGGACGGCGAGCAGACCTTATTTGGGCCCGTGCAGGTCGAGTGTGACTTCAACACCAAACTCAGAGAGGCGATCACAGTTTTACGTACGTTTTCCTCTAGTTTGCGTTGCTTTTATTTAAACTGGTCCATGTGTTGCGTTGTTTTTTCTATCAACTGGTTCATGTGGGAATTTTGTATAATTGTATTGTTACCGGATCTGCGCTTTGTGAGGATCCGCTTCTTAGTTTTATTTAAGACCCTTTAAACGTTGGTAGTAAGATCGAATCATTGGTTGGTGTTGTGTGGTGGGTATTGGGTGTTATAGTCATCTTATTTTTTCCATAGTTTTTTATTCGCGAAGGGGATGTAAGGAAAGAGACAAATTACAAAAGTTAAACATACACGTTTTGCTGATTAATAGGTTTATTGTAATGTGTATTATATAAAAATTTCAACAAATGTCCATTTCTAGATCACGACCAGGAGAAGCGAACGCAAGTGAAGGGCTACGAAGAAGCCGGGGAGTACCAGGTCACCCTCAACTACGTGACTGGATGGAGAGAGGCCATCAAAATCGTCGACTCATCCAAGGAGTGCGCCCAGTTCATGCGCTGGGACTGCAAGGCAGCAATCATCCACAACCCCTCCGACCCAGAAACGCTGACCACCTTCTGGATGAATCGCACTGGGCAGAAGGCGAACTACTTCGGTGGGGGGTCTCCCGGCAGCGGGAACTGCGCGTGCGGGGAGACGAGGTCCTGTTTCAATACGTCACTTCATTGTAACTGTGATGAGAACGACGAGGTGTGGCGACACGATGAAGGTTTCGTAACGAACAAAGACGAGCTGCCTATCCACACGTTTCATGCTGGTGACACAGGTATACATTCCTAGAAATGACAATATGTTCTGGTAAAACTGGAGCTGAAACGAGTAGGCCATGCGGCCCGATTCTTTTTATTCCCCGCCTAAGGCAGAGGGATATAGAAACGGTATTTGTCCGTCTGTCCGTCAGTTCGTCACAAAGCATTTTAGGGCTATATCTAAAAAAAACGTATGCGACATCAACATGAAACTTCATAGGTGTTTAGATATCAACGGGAAGAAATGCCATGAACAAGACCATAACCTTACACTTTCTTTAATAAGAGTTATTGCCCTTTGTTTGTGTTTGTATGATGTAATTTTTTAGGGCTATATCCCAGATATCATGCAACACTTCAACATGAAGCTTCATGAGTGTATAGATATTAATGAGGAGAAGTGCCATGCGTAAGAACCATAACCCTTCACTTTCTTAAATGAAAGTTATTACCCTTTGTTGTTTTTGCATGATGGAATATTTCAGGGATATATTTCAAATATGATACACCTTTCAACATGTAACTTCATTGGTATGTAGAAATCGATGGGTAGAAGTGCCATGCACAAGAACCATGACCCTGCACTTGTTTAAACTGGAGTTATTGCCCTTTGTTTTTTTGTATGATTATCGAGGTTATGTCCCAGATATGTTACAAGATTTCAACATGCAACTTCATGGATGTATATATATCAACGAGGAGAATTGCAATATTCTATACCCAATTACCATATACTTAATTATTTTTTATGATTTTATGACTATAATTTATTTTTCGAGAGATATCAATTCAATGAATTTGCTTGTTCAATGTAATTTTTGCGAGATCAATTATTTTAAGTTGAATAATTTATTTTATAGACATGTTTGGTTATTCCCGGGTCACTTCTGCCTATGCAGGACTCACACTTAAGTTATAATTTGCAACCCAAACACTGATCATTTGTACAAAACGAATGACCTAAAAAGTCCACCATATTAATAAATCAGTTATTGGTATTTCCCTAAGAGAAATAGCAAAATGTATTATACATTATTCGCGTTTCTATATACAATCTATCACATAAAAGTATTATGGATCTGTAATGAAGAACAATGTAGCACTCAAGTATTCGACTACACATTGCTAACACCTTATGCTTGATATTTGTATATATATCTACATTTACAAGTATATATGTGTATCGACATATACTAGAATCCGAACGTTCACCATAGTACGTCTCTTAAGTGTCTTTTTAGGATTCTTATGGATCCTGCAAGTGTTGCAACTAATTCTTATAACTTTGGATATGTGGTTATACATCGGTAATTAAAGGGGCCGTCCAACAGATTTTGGCATGTATTAAAGCTTGTCATTAATTGCTTTAAATGCTTTATATTGATAAATTTAAACATTTGAACTAAAAATCTACAGTAAAAAATAAGAATACAATTAAAAAAAGAAGAAAAAACGTTAACCTCCACAGGGCTCGAACCACTGACCCCTAGAGCCAGGGAAGCTTGGAGTAAAATGACTCCCGACTTTACCACTCGACCATCCACGCTCACGTCAATTGCGGATGTATTTTTAGCTATATAAGCAATCCTCGTAGTTTCTCAAAATATCGATTCGCGTCGAACGACGCTTTAATCTGTTGGACAGTCCCTTTAAGAAACGGTCAACACAATAGGGTTTTTCTCACACGTATATGAAAACCTTTCATAGCATCAAGGCCGTTAAAGTTTACCCTTCAAGGGTCATTAAAAGTTGATTCCAAATATAAAGTTACCTGTGGTGAACATAATGTCTACATTTAAATAAAACAAATTCAACCCCTATACATTTAGCATCCAACGACTCGAAATAATTTTTATTGAATCTTCAGGCATCTAACATTATTGCATGTTGTTTTTCAAGGTGGTTCCGCAGAAGATGGTTTTCTTACAATTGGACCCATTCTGTGCACGGGACATGCCTAGTTGACCGGGAAACCTGACCATTAGCCCTGAGAGATTTTCTTGTTCTTAGTTCACGTCTGCGTGTTCTTGCTCATCCGCACCAATTTTCTTATAAATGTGCTTCATAAAAAAAGTAAAATGACTCAGCACGTCCGCTTGTGTGTATTGAGACTTTGTTTATTTGAGTACATTATGCATTTTGACATTCGCATTAATTATGTTTCAGAGAAATATTGTTATTTTGTTTCCAATAGGACATTTTCATGACCGTTCCATATCTTTGGAACTCAAGAATCAATTTTACAATTTCAATGATAGTTAAAGCAGCGTTCCTTAAAAGGGGAAATGCGTATTAGTTTATAGTCATGTCGTTCAGGACCTTGGCTCCTTCAGAGAGTTATAGCTCTGTGATAACTATGATTTTGATTTACGAATGTTCCTCCAAATCTTAAAATAAACCCATTCATCGACAAAGCGCACGAAACACCCATCATGTTACTGATTACGTGATGTCATTTAGTTTCAATTATGTTCTCGTTCGTTTGCAAATGTTTTAATAAGATTGTGTCATTTGACTTTCATCGTACTGTGTTATTTTTTAGTAAAATTGGTTCTTGAACGATAATGCGTTCTTGTAAAATGTATAAAGACAAAAAGCAGTCACGCGGGCGGAACGACAAGTACTGAGTTAAAGAAGCTTATGTTATAAAACAAATTGCGATTAAGTTCCCTTTGAAGTCATGCTATCCGATTTGCAACGCAATCCCATTGTCCGTTTTGATAGTGATTTTCATATGCATGCTTTTATGCAAAAACGTCTTTTAGTCATTTATTTAATCTCTTTTCTTTTCAACATGCGGAAGTGTTCGTGCTGTTTTCACGTTCATTTTAACTACATCGACTTTAAACGACCGCTTTCTCGAAAAAGTAAAAAAATACAACATTTATATAACATTAGTTATTTGTATAATATTTGAATTATTCACCTAACATTTGCATGTGTTTTGAATAACATGTTTTGATAAAAAAAATATACGTGGCTAATTATTGTGTGGATTATGTGCTTATTATAAATGAAAATTGTACTACCTTGACCTTAAACGACCGCTTTCCCGAAAAAGTATAAAAAATAAAACATGTACAATGCATAAGTTATTTATATAATATTTAAATGATTCACCTAACATTTGCATGTGTTATGAATAACGTGTTTTGATATTAAAATAATGTAATAATTTAATACGTGACTAATTAGCGTTTAGATAATGTGCTTTTTGCCAATACAAAATCATTATAACGAAGTTGTCAAATTGTCTGTCCATATGTGAAAATTTTCAAATATTGAATACATTGAAACATTAAATTGTATGTGATACTAAGGCATTTTATCTTGTGACAGTAAAAACGACAACCAATTTCAGCAAACACCTTTTATTTTTCTTTGAAATGATATTACCATTTTATTATTCTAATTTACGTAAAGGCTTATTAAAGTTTCTCCGTGCGAAAAGTAATAGCATCAGCGATTTCTACGACACTCTTATGACATCATTCACAGTCACCACAGGATAGGAGGGCGTTATTACTCTCAAACCTGTACTATGCCATTATGTTACTAGCTGGGTCATTCGAAAAAGTTCAACGGTCGATAGGCCGGAAGTATTTGCCCAAAGTGTTGCTGCATTTTACGTCTACGTTGAAAACGATTTCTTTCATTTCACATTTCGTTTTGCAAGCGTATTTTTGTTTATCTCAGTGTTCCTCAACTTAACGGGTATAGGTTATATTCAAAAGCTTGTAAGTATTATTTTATTAAAATAATTCAAAACGCAAACACTGAATTATAAATATGACAGCTTTTTTGTTTATTTCTGAATATAAATGAAATTATTAAGGTAATTTTAGTTCTTGAGACGAAATAATGGGATAGATTTCTCATGGGCCGGTCCTTTATTATTAAAACGAAACTGCACCGGAGTTTCTTATACACATATCACACTTGTTGTAAACTTTCAAATTGTTCACAAGGACCACATCATCCCCTCCAACCCACGCTCACACTCGTTGTCTTAGCTCCACTGCCACTGTTCGTATCCAAAAAAATGTGAACCACTGCCACAATATGAGCAAAGGTGTGTTGTTGGTGTGCGGCACTACTTTGAGATAAAAACAACAACACCAGCTTACGACTTTTTGCACAATTTTGCGTACTTGTACATTCGGAACCATACGTGTGCCGCATATTCATGCACCGTATTCTGCGCCGTGTCGTGTACCACTCCGAACCCCCCCCCCCCCCCCCCCCCGAATGTATCCCTTGCTTGCTAAACGGATGGATAAATATGCCTGTGGAAAGACCTGAAGAATATGGAACTGTAATGGACATTGATGTATCAACTCTGGAGCGTTGTTGTTTGTTTAACAATGACTTCGTTTCTGTGATTGTGATTTTAATCGTTTTGTTGTAACTTGAATCTGTATGCGTGCTTCATTGTGAATACAGTATAGATGTCCAACCATGTACAATACCTTATCTTGATATATACTATATATTGTGCTTTAAAAACATAATGATTAAGTTAACTGTGGCATTTATTTATTGTTAAACATTACTTTCAAGTGATGTATTACGATACGTGATGAATGAATAATGTATTACAAGAAATATAACGTGATCACGACTTTGGTTTAAAGTGTGTTGAAATAATTTACTCGTTTACACTTCTCATAAATTGTTATTTTTGTTGTTTTTGAACTATTTAATTATGTTTATATGATAAAAACGAATCAAATTTGTTAGCTATGAGTATTGTTATGAAGCGAGGTATACATTGCAAAATATAGTAATGCATTCACACAAAATGATTTTTTATTTTTGTTTACTTGTTGCATACATGTATATAGAGATCACAATATGTCGACTTAATTTATCTTATTTAAAATAATTACATGTTAACAACACGATGAACCTTAAATATCGATACATAATGCAAGAGACACCTTTAATAAATTATAGAAATTTATGTTATTTTATAGATTCATGTTTTAACACAAGCAGGTTTATGACATTGCAGGTCTTACCAACCGCAATATAGTACGATCTTGTTAAACTTTGTAAAACATATCTGACTTAACGTTTTTTCTCTAACTTTTTTGTCTTAATACCGCTTCTTGAGGAGCTTTCTGTTAGACGTACATATACACCGGATTAAAGTTTACACTTCATAATGTGTAGTTAGAAAATAAAAACTGAACCGTGAACACAAAAATAGCAAAGATAATACAATAACACAATTTAATCGTGCAATACGTTGTAATTAATCATGCCCATTTCATTTGATAAAAATAAGAGTGAGAAGCGCACTAAAGATGAAGCATCGCCCGGTTCGACCTCAGACCAGCCGGATAAGCGCCCAACCGGTAACGAAAAGTCCCCGAGTACTTCATCAACGAAGACGGCGTCGGTCCTATCTACACCGTCGACTCCTTATACGCCATGTTCGCAACCTCTTCATATGTTTGGGCAATATTAACCACTGCACTTGCAGTACCTGTCGCAGCAACCGACTGCTCCACCAGGTTACGGTTTCTCGCCCTCACCTCCATATACAACCGGAAACCCAGTGGCGCCGACAGATACGTGGGTAATAGGCGACCACTCACAAATAACGTTAGTCACAGTTATGAACAAACTTAGCTTAATGGAAAGTAGGCTTCTTAAATTAGACGAATTCGATAAAATTGAAATTGACATTGGCAAAATAGTAAAAAATGTCACCCTTGTCGAGGCTCGAATTAGTGACATTGAAACACAATTTTCTGCTGTTGATTCGAGATTAATTGAATTAGAAAGAAGTCGGCAATTTAACAGCGATGAGTGTACGGAGCTAAAAACAAATTACACTGAACTTTCAACAAAAATGTCAGCCCAGCAACATACATTTGAAACAATTTTTAAAGATTTTGGCAAAATAAGGGCCGATAATAAGTCACTGTCCGACGAAGTTGTAGACCTGAAAGCTCGATCAATGCGAAACAATCTACTTTTCTTCAACTTCGACGAGGAACACACTTTCGACGATCGCAAATATGAAAATTGTGCCAATAAAATCCACGAATTCTGTGAAAAGGATTTGGCAATGCCCGATGCGAGGGATAACATACGCATCGACCGCGCTCAAAGAATCGGTAATTACGAAACGGACTCCAAACGTCCATTAGTTGTTCGATTCAACTATTACCAGGAAATATTGACTGTTAAACAGAAAGTGATGGACCCTGCATGCAAAGTCGACAAGCGCGTCAGTGACCAATTCCCACGCGAAATCCAAGAACGCCGGAAGAAGTTCATACCATAGATGCTACAAGCACGCTGCGAGGATAAACGCGCATAACTGATCTACGACAGGCTGGTAATCAATAACCAGTCATACACGGCCGATAATCCACCCCCAGGTCCCGTACCGGAAATGCCGCCGCGCCAACCCAGAAACCAGTTGCAAAATCAGAGACGCCCACAACGCGACGAACCACCGACGGCTCCAGGAAACCGCTCATTCCGGCCGCATAGACCGTAGGACAATAACAAGAAGCACTTCAAATCTTTACTCGGGAATGTTCAGGGTATTGTAAATAAACTGTGTGATAATGACTTTCTGAACTTAATTAATGACTGTGATATTATGCTGTTATGTGAAACGTGGCATTCAAAAAACGTAAATATCAATTTAGAAAAATTAGACAATTTCTCTTGCCCAAGACCTAAATTCAATAAGAAAGCTAAACGTTGTAGTTGAGGGCTTATTGTATATCATAAAAAAACATATTCGGGTCACATTGAACTTGTCGATCTCAATGAGCTAGGCTGTATTTCCATTAAGATTAAGAAGTCGTTAATTGGTACTGAAAATGATCTTTATTTCATCCATTGCTATATCCCACCCGAAGATTCGAGCGTATATTAATCAATTTATTCCCCACTATTTGAGTATGATTTCTTCGAACATATTTCGAATCTTATACGGAGATATAAACAGATCGGCGATGTTGTTGTAACTGGTGATTTTAATGCGCGAGTGGGTCAAAGGTCTGACTTAGTTGAAAATATTGATATACAACGATTTATTAATCTGCCAGTGGAGGACTATGATGTAAATAGTTTAACGTTACGGAACTCCAATGATGATATCTCGAACGGGTTCGGTAACAAATTATTGAACTTGTGTAAAGAATGTAGTGTTTGTATAGTTAACGGTAGAATCGAGCCGTGCCGTTTTACTTGCTACAATTTAAATAGAAGTTCATTTGGTGCTAGCGTTGTTTACTATGCAATCGCGGATTATGATATATTTCAATTATTTAATGTTATGACTGTTCACGACTTATCCGAATTTTCGGATCATTGCCTAATTGAATTCAGTATGAATTTTACCAATCTGTCTGGCCCCGATGAATGTCTATCTTCCGAAAAAATAGTATGGGAAGATAACAATCAATCTGATTTAAATGAGAAATTAGCTTAAAAAACTGACTGTTTCGACAATGTTGTTCAGTCCTTTTTGAACAATGACATTGATTTAAATTCCTGCATTAATAGGATGTCTGACCTTATTTATGAGTTGTCTTATTATGTACATGTCAAATCATTTTCGTCTAAAACTGCATATTATAATAAAGAAAAACACGCATTATGCGCACTGAGCAAATCTAACTCGCGTAAGTTCTGGAAGTATATTAAAAAATATAGCAAAAATAAATCTGATAAAAATATAATTAATGTGGATGAATTTGTGGATCACTTTAAAAACATGTCTGCAATGCCCTTTGACAATTGCTTTCGTGATGATAGATTTCAGTACTCAGCACACGGAGTATATATTGAATGTCTAGATTGTCCTTTGTCTGTTGATGAAGTAATTAAAGTAATTTCTTCTATGTCAAGACATAAAAGCAGTGATCTTACAGGAAGTGTTGCCGATTTTTTCATTGACTGCAAGGATTTTATTGCACCCTATCTTGTTCATATTTTCAATTATATTTTTAACACGGGAAGTTATCCAGAGTCAAGTACAAAAGGCGCCATTGTTCCAATATTTAAAAAGGGTGAAAAGAAGAATCCCTCTAACTATAGAGGCATCACTTTGGTCAATATAATGTCTAAAATATTTTCATTAATCCTTCGCTATCGAATTAATAATTGGTGTGAAAGTGAAAACATATATAATGATGCTCAATTTGGATTCAGAGATAGTCGCGGTATATACTTTTGCTATATACCACGTTTGTGTTCTAATCAAAAGGTCATTTATTTGAGAGCTCTTGTTTAAGCTTGCAGTTTTTAGCGTTAATTTTAAAATCAAACGCGCATATTGTTTTCAATAACATAAAATAGTCCCGATTCTGAGGAAGCTAAATATAATAGAACAAATATATTTTTAATTTTAAACTAAGGAGGCAATCATCGAATAAACCGTTTTGTACAAGGTTGTTTTTCAAACAACTTATCGATTGAGCACCTTCGTGGTGTATGCAATGGCTATAGTAGTACTATATAAACATGGACATTACAATAATTTAATTGATAAAATGATTGAGTTTTATTTACCCAAACAATGAAAAAATGACATGAATTGTAAAAAACGCCACTTGTCACTTTAATATTTAACACTTTAAGTATGTTTCAAAGAAAAACTTCATAAGTAGTATGACATTACTTTGTTTTAATATTCATATACGTTTATGCATCTTTTTGTTGTTTTTTGTTTTGTTTAAAGAATTGATTGTTAATTTTTATATGAAAAAATGAGCTAAATCCTTTACGTAATTGTATGATGTAAGTAAAACAGTAGAACATTAAATATTCCATATTTTAATAAGTATTCTAAGTGAATGAGTTTTCAAATTTAATTTCAAATATATTAATATTCAACTCCGTAGTTAAATCAAAATGATAAGGTATAAACATGACCATGCCAATTTATAAATATCCATTCAGTACCATATCAGAGAGGTACATACAACTTCTCCTAGCAAGATAATCGATTTGTTAAGCTGTGTACAGACACTAAAAACAGTTTGTGTTTTTGTGATCACCAACTTTAATCTAAGATGAACAAATAGCGTACAACTTTAATAATTTATCAATAAAGAAAATGGGCATGCTTAAATGCGTGAAGACAATGCACCAATTTAATATGTCTACCTGATAGATGTTTTTAATAATATTATGATCAATGTGACTATAATATTCAGATAATAAATATTTCGAGCAACAATAAATCGGATTGCGATACGTCCCTGGTAAAAATAACAGACAAGCCACAGGACTAATTATTCAGAACAAGACATCGAAATAGACGTGATTATCAACAGGCTTACATCCGTGTTTACATCCGTGTAAACTGGGAGTGGTTACTTAACCGGTCCGATGCTGATTTTTCTTGAATAGTTTAATGTATTTTCACTCGGAATATTACGCATTCATTTGCAAACAACGTATCGTGAGGAGTACACGTTTAAGGAAAGCTATTTCTTGAAAATGAAAGCATTCGTGTTAAGTGTTCTGTTTGTAAGTGTTTTAGGTCTGTGTGAATGCTGTAAGTGCGCTGTAAGGCCCAATTTGGATCTGGGCTGTGGATCAGATTTTAGTAAGTATGACATATGATGGTCATGATATTGTGTAGACAATCTATTATAAATTGACATATTAAAACACGTGTACGTATTGGTATTATTTATCGCTATTTCTGTAAGCTATTTTGTAAAACGTTTCCTATACTATACACCAATCATTCAGAGAATAAGTTCAATAGTATACTTTATTTCAGTAATCGAGACCAAAGTGAAAAGTGAACTTCGAGATCCGGCGGATCCCGAAGATTTTTACGGTTTCTACTATAAGATTAACAAACCAAGCTATGCAAATATATACAAGGTAATTCACTATAATAATAAGAAATATATAAGTTAATTTAGTTATTTTTTTATTTAATATACTTATGTACTGTGCATATGATTTATATCGTAAATAAACAAGTCACATCATCAACTTCGGGTGAAATAATACATACTCAAATATATTGTACCCTAATCATATCTGTCTGGCACGACAAATATACATTATATGTATGTTTAAAGCACATTTGCATTCGTCTTAAAATACACTCATATTCAATGACTGGTAAAATATCAATTATATCTACACATACTGACTAAGTCAATGAACATTGAAATTATTCGTTATTCTTACAATCAACATTCAAAACATGGGGCGCCTTTACAAGATGCAAGCTGAACTTGTTGATGCGTTTAAATTTCATTAAACTTGTCTACATGTACACGGACGTAGGTAAACCGAATTTTAAATACTATGAAACACGTTATGTAGTGTTGATATCAGGGCTGGTATTATTTAAGCTCCTAAGGCAAATCTTTACATAAGCTGGATTTAAGGGAGCATTTTAAAATTCAATTTTCTATTGAAATTCTTATGATTTTAGTTTTGTAATGCCAAAATACTGTTCTTCTCCGCAAAATTTACGTAAGTAAACCAATTAAATGAAAAAACAAAACAAAATGAAAGTACAAAGACTTAAGGAAATTTTAATTATTTAAGGATTTTTTTCTAAAGATTCTCTTTCGGAGCTTTATGAATTCCAGCCCAGAACTCTAAGTGCATGTCATTTTTTTTGCAGTTCAATTACCTGTCTGACGTTACATCGGCGAACAAAGCGAGAGTATACACAAGTGGGAGTACCGCAGCGTGCGGCGTCCATTTAGAAGAGGGAAAGACGTACATCCTGTCAGGTACGACGTTGCACGAGAATGGCTAATTACATGCCCTATTAATCAAGTTATATATTAAGTTGAAAAACGTTTAAATACATTTGTATACAAGTAGGGAATGATCGGTATAGCGCTGTTGATGCATGTTAATGCTTTATACAAGAACATCACGTCAGCTTTTAACTATAATCGATGGTGTTTTTGTGTTTCAGATATCGTCATTTATGAATATACTGTTCTGATAATTGTTATTGTTAATGTATGTATTGTACTAATAAATATTATACTAATAATAATCATTATTATTGTCACTATGTATTCTAATTTTATTATAATTATTATTAATTATTATTATTATTATTTATTATTATTATTATAATTATAATTATTATTGTCAGTATTATTATTATTGTCAGTGTTAGTTATAGCATTATTAGTATTATTATAATAATTATTTGAACAGGGAGTGTCAATAAAGATAAGCAGCGCATGGAAATCAACTCGTGTTCATCTTGGGTGGAGGAGACGGGTCAAATCAGTCCAGAGTCCCAGAAGTTGTTGATGCAGTTTCAACAAGAAAGCGTTAAATGTCCGATGGGAGCTTAAGCGGAAACGAAGACATACATATGGACATGCTTTGCAAACTGTATTGTACAGTGCTGAACCGTGTACAATCCATATGTCTTAGTAAAACAAAGAAAACACCATTTTGTCTTTTTGTTAACCACTTTATGAATCAAGGTTTAATAACGGTATGATGGGCTGATTCATAATTTAATTCTTTCACAAATGCGTATCTTTATGAGAATAATATTGCGAAACGTATGATTTCAGCGAACGTCACCTTTTGAACCTTATGCATGCTGTTGAATTGCTGTAATGAAAATGCGCACGATTGTTTAAATATACATTTAGGACATTAAGTGTACAAGTCACTCCTGTATTAAAAAATACACATGTATACAAATAAACACGTAAATCAGAATGAATAATTAGATGCGGTAATATATGTAATCATATTGAATTTCTTGTTGCATTCTTTTCTTTGATCATGCATACTTCGTACTTAATTTCACAGTATTAAATTGGTAATTGTATGTGACCAATTATAATATACAGGTATTTATATCCACGACGCAGGAATCGGCATGTCTTAGCAGAGGGAAACTTATATAAATCTGCCAGCAGCTGGTGTTGCAAGTGGTGCGAATAAAACATTCGCAATCGGATTACTATTGACGCTATTTATGCAAGTTTACATGCCCCTCAGTTTGGGTCAGTAGTTTTTATACACTGGCAGCTATAATAAAGGACACTTTTATAAACTTGTCATACAATATTCATTTTTATTTCTTAAAAACCTGGGTTCACTTATGAATATTACTGCGTTTATAATTGATATCAATATTGTTCATGAAATATGGTATGATTTATGATATGAACATTTAAGGTCATATGTATATATCAAGCTGCTTTGCATCAGTAAACATCCAAACCAATCGATATGTCATATGTTTTTCGCGCTTGGTTTTTCTATCTTTCAGAACTACGCCAAAATGATATTGATCGTGACAATAACGCGTCACAACGAAATGTCTGCTTAAAAAGATGTATTAAGCATTTAAGATAGGAAAACAAACGCATTTAAGATAGGAAAAATAAACGTCTTGATTTATTGTAGTTCTGTGGCGTTGTCGTTTTGGCGCCCTGGAAACACGCAGACACGAAAGAAAACAAACTACTTTAATGTCGTTTCGGCGAGTAAATTTGTTCCTCTGTAATGTTGTCGTGTTTGCGTCCTTCACACCCCAAAAAACACCGGACGAGGCCGATCAGGCAGAAGTCAATCATCTTACGGTCTTAATTAGCAGAGCACTGGGGGCATACCGATATCACAATTAGCAAATAAACGCAAATTATACGGTATTATATATTAAGCGGTGGGAACTACAGTGAACAGTTTGGTATTTTTTTTGGGGGTCATAATTTTACTTTAAAAGATCTTTAAGATTTTAAACTTTAACTTAACATCTGCAGCTAGATAAATTGCATCCATACTCGAAGTTTCATCACTTAACATAAATAGTTGTAACGTAAGGAAAAGGTGACGTTTTGGGTATACTTGGATGGCGGGGAATATGAGTAGTGCCGCTATGCAAATGCGCACTATCAATTCGGTGACTTTCCAGTCGGAACATTCTTATACAGAACACTAATAAGTTTTATTAACAATTTCATCTAAATAACAGTGTTTTGATTTAAATATTTTTAAAATAGGAAATATGTTGTTTTATATGCATGTCTACAATTAGGTAACCGATTAACCAAACATATAAATTTGAATACAGTAGCAAGCAATTTTCGTAAAACAAAAAATGTATGCTAGAGGCCATGGGGAGATGTTTTAGTTTAATGGTAGAAAACAGTATTTGTTAACCTGCGCTTCGTACATATACATTCAAAAAAAAACAAAAGTATCCCAAAGTTACACGTTTCAAGCTATGAGTTGCCACAACTGTTAAATGCAAAGTGCCAACGAACGAATACATTTATACGGTATATAGGTTTTCAGAAAATGTTTTCTACAATAAATTAATAGTAATAGCTACTCATTTAGGTGTAATATAATAAGATTTAAAATATATATTAAATCAATAAACGTTTACGAATTTTAAATGCATCATGTTTTTCTTTCTGCTGAAGTCGAATACAAAGTTTGCGCAGCCAACACTGCTAACTTTCGATATAAACCTGGTACCAAAAGACAGTTAGCAGCAATCCCATATGTAAAAATAATCTCAGTTGTGCAAGCACAACTTCAAACAATGTTGAACACGTCTATGACGCTTACTTCAAAGGATATTAATCATACAGAAATACTTTACCACTCAGAAGCAGCTTGCAGTTTACCTCATAGTGCATATACATGTAAGTATAATAAGTATAAAATGATTATTTTAAAACATGGTTTGCGATTTTGATTGGGTTTGGAAATTTGATTGAAAACTATGAATGAAAATAATAAGTCACTGGTCTTTTTTAAAAGACAGTGTATAGGATCCATTAAACACGGACCAATTTTTATTATCAACAACTTCACAATCATTCATAATTGGTATCTCAATTACTCAAGTACATCAATGTTATGTTGTTTTGTTCCTTAGCATTTTGAAAAAGACAACGTTTAGCAAACTTCGAAAATTCCCATATTCATTATAGTCTTCACTATAGCACTAGGGCGGAATAGTTGATGCCCATGTATAATCCTGCTCTTAAGAATCGTGTTTTGCACCATGGCTATGCATAAAAATAGGGCAAATAAACCAGTCATTGTATGACCATGGAATACCTTTGTGTTTTGAAGTATATGGAGTTTTGAGAAAAAGAAAACGAATGCGATATCTGTTTCATCCGGACACATATCTATTTAAACAGGAATTTAAGCACTATCAGTACACTATCAGTACATGTTATACACAAGATTAGGCGTTGTAGTACAGAGCATTTTGTCGCAATTTCAAAGGACAATCTTGAGTCAGACGGTCGGGCGATCTACTGTTCTGTTTTTAAACTTATTGAACATCAATTCAAAATCCTTGATTATCGGCGCTATCTCTTACCAAGATCCGCATGCTGTAAACACGTGCCTCCTTTCTCAATGTTTATTTTTCTTGTACGAAAATAGCAATATGATTACAGAGGTTTTTGAATGGACGCAGGACCTCATGCGGAAATTGTACTAGTTTTAAAATGTATAACATATAAAATAATAATAATATTATTATTATAAAATGATATTACGAACAACATTCGATGTCTAAATGGAATCCTAACATCAACTTAATAGCTAACACGGTTTTCATTCTGGTTTCACTACGGCTATATTTTCATTTCATATGTATTGACACTAAATAATTGTTATAAACAGCGCCCGATGTTCTGTAGCAACACAACGCTGCGTAAGATCGAGATGTTTTATATTAACATGACATGAACATAAACGTTTACAAGAGGGAAATCCCTTATATTAGTACGCAATTGCTAATTCAATGTATTGAAAACATATACACATATAAAACATCGCACATTGGCCAGTTGTGTAACAAGTTATTATAATGAATTACGGACAAACAATCTTTGAATAATATTTTTATCATAAACGTAATTTTTTACACGGCATTCTACAATATACAACACAGTGCCTACACTCAACGGGACTTTTCATACAACAATACAATTCACTCAGAAAAAAGAGCAAAAGTGGGGTCACCACATTTGGGCGGTCAGTGCAATGCATGCAAGGTCATACATACCATTAAATCTGGACAATATTCACATACGTTAACTAGCAAAAACTACATTAAAATGGATTTCTATGATAATTTCAGTTCATGTTGATAACAAATTATGAACTCAGTGGTTTAATATATTTCAGCGCGATATAAAACAAGGTCCCTCTCCTGTGGATGAACATAAAGCGTATATGAATGTTATATATATATATATATATATATATATATTTCATGTTGTTCGTAGTTTCTTTTAAATGCGCATACTATCACTTAAAGTGTGCCCCATCGATTCCCTTTCAGAAACAAGATGCGTTTGTGAAACACAATGTCCCCCTATATGACGTTTGACTTTGAAGGATGACCTTGACCTTGTGAAGGATGACCTTGACCTTGACTTTTCACCACTCAAAATGTGCAGCTCCATGAGATACACATGCATGCCAAATATCAAGTTGCTATATTCAATATTGCAAAAGTATTCATAAAATAAGCGATTTGGGCCACATATATTTGACCTCTGACCTTGAAGGATGACCTTGACCTTGACCTTTCACCACTCAAACTGTGCAGCTCCATGAGATGCACATGCATGCCAAATATCAAGTTGCTATCTTCAATATTGCAAAAGTATTTATAAAATAAGCGATTTGGGCCAAAATATATTTGACCTCTGACCTTGAAGGATGACATTGACCTTGACCTTTCACCACTCAAAATGTGCAGCTCCATGAGATACACATGCATGCCAAATATCAAGTTGCTATCTTCAATATTGCAAAAGTATTCATAAAATGAGCGATTTTGGCCATATATATTTGACATCTGACCTTGAAGGATGACCTTAACCTTGACCTTTCACCACTCAAAATGTGCAGCTTCATGAGATACACATGCATGCCAAATATGAAGTTGCTATCTTCAATATAGCAAAAGTTATTGCAAAATGTTAAAGTTGGCGCAAACAGACAGACCAACAGACCAACAGACAGACCAACAGACAGACCAACAGACAGGGCAAAAACAATATGTCCCCCACTACTATAGTGGGGGACATAAAAATAACTGTAAGCATAAAACATATGCATACAATCTGGTAGTACAATAAAGTCGAAATAAATGTTTGCAAGGATGAGATTTTTAGTTTTTTAAGGTTATAATTTGCTGGTGGAAAATCATAAACGGCAAAAATATATAAATGCTTCAAGTAACATATAGAACAACATGTACAACCGCCATTGCACTAGTATTTTGTGGAAATTGAAACTAACAATAAGGTAAAGGTCCAATCGTCTATGACGTTTCACAAAACTCCGTTTTCATTTATGAGTGCCTCTCAGTCACGAGTCCATAGCATTATAATAGCAATAGCTAACAGATTGCATTTCATGATTGGATTACATGTATTGAGAATAATTTTCCCTCAAAACATGAGTGTTTTTGGAATATTGGAATATGGTTGAGATTAAAGGGATTCATTTTTTTGTGTGACAAATTTGTTTTCTGTGTCGTATATGATTTTCAACAATAACAAAACCATACGTTAATATTTTGCTTTTTTCAAGGTATTGTAATTAGCATTAATAATTGTTAACTTCCATGATGAAGGGGTAGGCGCTCAGTCAGATCCCCATAATGAGATAAAGATTGGGCAATATGATATAGTAGTAACGCCAAATGATATGCTCGTACTTACAATCACATTGTTTAGTATTAATACTATTTTGTCCTGTTATTTTTCTTAAAAAGAACAAGATTATGTTGCGAAAACGTATAAGAATACTACGGCATAAACGCACAATTTAGGTTTAAAAAGAAAGAGTATTAAATTAAAGGATAAAAAACATTTTAACATTTTACGCTCTTGACGAAGAAATCATGCCAGTGAAGACATAGCTGTGTTACAGGCATAGTTCATACTTGTTTTTCAACACAATTGTGTCGGTAATTAAATACATACATGATCAAGTCATCATTTGGCATCATACATTATTATGGTTTTAATATAAAACATTGACTTTGTTTACTGCGCATACTTGGAACGTTCAGAGGAAATAAAGTAAAAAACAAGTTTATGTGTTCACCTTTATAATGTTCACCTTTATAACACAATTTTATGCATAATTTGTTTGTTTAATTTAAAAAAGATTGAGTTGAACAAGAAAAGAAAACCTTGAAGAAAAATTTAACGTGTTATATACATTTTAATTTCAATAAAATGTTGGCAAGGCGGTGGACACCACTGTACTTATTAATGTTTGATGTGTTTGTAGATGATTGCTTATATGTTTATATAATAGTTGTTCAATAATTGTCAATGTTCACAAAATAATTTTCTTATCCTTGTGCCACTTGAGCGCACTAAGTTTTCATCATACTGATAGTTTGACTGTGTGTGAATTATAATACAGTCAATATATAGTGTTTATATTGTGATGTGATTGATATTTTGTGTATCATATAGCGTGTATAAAGCGCGTTCTTAAGTATGCATGTTTATGCGGTTTATTTCTTCAAATAATGTTATTAATAGCCTGTAAAGCATTCATCATAGACGAATGATGCATCGGCAAAATTTTCTTTTAATTACTGGCTTTAACAATAGCAACTAAGAATCTAGCTTCATCTTGCTCTTTCACCAAAGATTTAACGAACGGCGTAAATATAATATGTGATAACCACCGATTCCCAGTCGTTGAACTTTTAGGGGAGAAATGTAATTTTAAATGAATAATATGTTCATTATAATAGACATCTTCACACAGTTGTGTTTAAGCCGATAAGTAACGCAAACGTTAGATGGGTCTAATGATAATGATGTCACGAGTGTCGGAATTATTTTGTTATATTTCTATCAATAATATTTGAGCGTTTATAACATATCGCAATTTAAAATTCACAACTTTCTGAACTCGGCACATCGTGCGATATGCCTTACAAGTAGTATACGAATACGTTTTTCAAGTCCTTTACATCATTTGTTGTCTCTTTCTGCACAAGACAATTATAAATAAAAAAAATTACATTAATTTTTAATTTCCTTACTTTACACGATTGTCATTCTCGAGCAAGTTATATGTAAATTCACCGTTGGCTTACTCTTCTTGTGATTAAATCTGATCAATTTTTCCCGTAAGAGAATAATTCGTTAGTTATTCCATCTCCGCGTATACAAAATTTGGTGTTGTGGGTATAGTGAACCAACCGATGTGGTGGAATATTTGACATACTTTTTTCAAATGTCTTATGACTAGTTACAATTTTGAAGAAAATCGACTTAATTGATGAGACAACTTAAGTTTTCCAAAAGATGTAAATGCGAATACTATGAACGTCTTGAGAATATCATACGAGTTTTATATTCAACATAAATGGAAACGCGTACCATCATGTTGGCATTATGTTTTTTAGACTCCAATAATTATTTCATATGAACTTTTACATTATTTAAAAAACACAGTATCATATATCTCTTTTAAAATAGTTTGATATAGAAAGAAAACATTGCGACTGTATCCTTTTTCTTTTTCGGGCCGAACCGAACATGTACACTTCAACACCGTTATTTCGAACACCGATAATCCGAAGTCACCGTTATTTCGAAGTATTTTTCGGGTCCCGATATTGATTCTTCTTTGTTTAATGTAAAATTTCATTGTTAATCCGAACTTCGTTAAATCGAAGAAATCGTTAATTCGAAGTGATTCAGTCGGTCCCAACACTATTATTCGCGCCTTATTAACAATCTTTAATCCGAAGTCAAAACTGCAAAATACTGAGCGTAATTTCACACCTTTGTCGTGGCGCGTCAAAAGCCGATAATTACACCTTTGTCGTCTGCGCGAACGCCGGTGTTCAGAGAGACATCGCGTATTAGTTAAAAAAATGTTAATTAATTTCCGAAAACGTATTAATATGTATGTATGTCTGAGCATTTGTGCTATTCATTATATTTTATATGTTCTGTAATAAGACAAAAATAAAAACAAGAAAAATAATCGTTTTATTCCTCCGTTTGTTTCAAGTGGAAATCTATTGCTATCTGACTAGTTTACGCTTTTCAGTAAGCGTGTAACCGAACCATGTGAATTCCACAACGTTTCATTTTTTACAGAATCAAAGAAGTCTTCTGTCAAATGTTTATTTCGAATTATCGTTAAACCGAAGTTTTTTTTAACGGTCCCGACGACTTCGAAATAACGGTGTTGAAGTGTATTCATTTATCCTGCTCTATTTTATATTTGCCGTAAACACATTTTATTTAAAACAAATGATTGAATGACATAGGCAAATAATTATTCTGGTCCGGCTTTCTACATTTACACAACATTTCTGACAACCGAACACATGCCGATTGTGTCATGTAAAAAAATAGACTCACATTAAACTGTTCCTTTGAATACTTTCTTATTGAAAATATGACAAGAAATAAAGAAAACAAATCAAAAATGTTATATTTTTATTGGAGAGATACTGGAAAAACGCATCAGCAAAACTTTTGGATAATTAAAATATCGATTGCAACTAAAACTGTACGGTATATTAGATTGATGAAACTAGTTAAGCTTTATCAGAAATCGATTTTTTTTTATAGTATAAACGACCCGCTGACCTTAATGGCAACTTTAATCCAATGTTTATCGCAATAAAGTAACAACGGTATGCACTTCCATGTTTTGTTCTTCCTTACCGTTTTCGATTTTTTAAACTATTTTTACTAACGTTTTTGTCGAATGCTTAACATTCTGACCCAAAATACGATTTACGAAACCGTAATCCTGTCGTAGCGAATTATTTGATTCCTATGGAACTTTACGATAATGCACGACAAACACACAATCCAACATACTTTTTGGATTCGTTTAAATCTTTAGAAAATATTGTACTGTTCAATAAATACCACGTCCGACCTGTCGATATTAAAATCGAGAGAGTCTAAATAAAACTGGTGTGTTTTGTCACATAACTTACGCAACACGAGATAAGTCACAAAGTGCGTAATCAATTACGCACTGAGAAATAAAAGTAAAGAAAGCCGGTTATAATATACATTTTATTGGGAAAACAAAACAGGTTGATATGTTTTATAAACGATACCACGCGACAGAGCTTGGCCAAAACTAGCACACAGTTCACATTGAAATAATGACATACACATTAAACTCACAGCGAGAACTATTAGTTAACACATTTAAAGGCAAAATTGATTACTCTATTGCCCAATGCTTGCTAAAATTTTATACACATTTATTATTTTTTATATCATTGTTTTTTGACTGACCCTTCCTCAGAAATTTCGCATGTACATTTTGTAAAAGTTTAAATACTTAATACGCGTAGGAATACGAACTGACTGTACATCACTGTCATGTGATCTACTGCCGATTATCAACTAGTTTATACGGTCACTGCTTTATAGGTCACTGTTAGCATTAGACACACGATCAGGTGTTATAATATCCCAATACTTTTCATTTCGTAACATTACATAAGTCAATAATTATATTTGTATTTTCGCCTTTTATTGCTCTTTAATACGTACGTGATTACGTTTTCACTAGTGAATAATAAATACATAGCTTTATTCTTATTACGAATCTGAAAGGTTTTACATGCGGGCCCGCGTGAAATTAGTTTGATATAAGTTTCTTGGAAATATGTTTGCGAAAATATATGTGAAACTGTACTAAGAACTATAATGAATATACTTTTGCTATATACCACGTTCGTGTTCTAATCAAAAGGTCATTTGAGAGCTCCTGTACAAGTTTGCGTTTTTCAATTTAATTTTAAAATTTAGCGTGCATATTGTCTACAATAACATACAATGGTCCCGATTCTGAGCGAAGCTAAATATAATAGAACAAATACAATTTTAATTATAAACTAATGAGGCAATCATTCAATAAACTCTTTTGAAGAAGGTCGTTTTTCAAACAGGTGTTTGATTGAGCACCTTCGTGGTTTATTCAATTGCTATAGTAGTACTATCTAAACATGAACATTAAAATACTTCAAATGAAAATATAATTTGAGTTTTATTTTCCCAAGCGATTATAAAATGACATGAATTGTAAAAAAAACTTCATTTGTCACGTTTATATGTAAATGCTTGAAGCATTATTCAAAGAATAACTCCATAAGTAGTATGCCATTATCTTTTTAATATTGATATACTGCCCAATGCTTTGCATTGACCGTTCCAAGGCGGTGACCCCAGCTTTATTCATATTTTGTGTTTATGTTGGTTTGTATTGTGCTGTATTGTGCTGTTTTTTTTACTGTTTGGGCAATCGGTCACTTGCCTTAAATAAAGGACCAACTAATTGTTTTTAATGAGAATTCAATACTGCTCCAGCAGCTGGAGTTTCACTTCTTTATATTGTATGCATCTTTTTGTTGTTGTTTGAAGAATTGATTGTTGTTTTTTATATTATAAAAAATGAGCTCAAGCCATCGCGTAATTGTATGATGTAAGTGAAACAGTAGAACATTGAATATTCCATGTTTTGATTCTAATTGAATGAGTTTTCAAATTTCATTTCAAATATGTTAATATACAACTCCGTAGTTAAAGCAAAATGATAAGGTATATACATGACCATGCCAATGTATAAATATCCATTCAGTCCCATATCAGAGATGTACATACAACTTATCCTAACAAGATAATCGATTTGTTATGCTGTGTACAGAAACAAAAAACATAGAGTTTGTGTTCTTGTTATCACCAACTTTAACCTTAGATGAACAAATAGCGTAAAATTGTATTAATTCTTCAATAAAGAAAATGGGCATGCTTTAAATGTGTGACGACAATGCAACAATAAAATATGTCTGTCAGAAGCATTTGTTACTAATATTGTGATCAATGTGAATTTAATATTTAGATGATGAATATTTCGAGCAACAATTAATTGGATTGCGTTAGGCCCAATAATAACACACAATCCACACTCCTGAATAACCACAACAGGACATCGACAGAGACGTGAGCTTGTCAACAAGCTTACATCCGTGTTTATATCCGTGTAAACTGGGAGTGGTTACCTAACCGATCAGATACTGATCTTTCTTGAATAGTGTGATGTATTTTCACTCGGAGTATTACGCATTCATTTGCAAACAACATATTGAAAGGAGTAAACGTTGTAAGAGAGCTATTTCTCAAAAATGAAATCATGAGTGATTAGTGCTCTGTTTGTAAGTGTTTTAGGTCTGTATGAATGTTGTAAATGCGCTGTTAGGCCCGATTTGAATCTGGGCTGTGGATCAGATTTCAGTAAGTATGCTCATTATTGCATACTTATATATTGACATGTGATGGTCATACTATTGTGTAGATAATCTTATATAAATTGACATACTGAAACACGTGGTCACACTGATGTATATATATATATATATATATATATATATATATATATATATATATATATATATATATATATATATATATATATATATATATATGTATATATATATATATATATATATTAAATTAATTGTTTTGGTATTAGTTCATTAGTTCATTAATTATTTTGTAAAAAGTTTTCTACCGATCATTCATTTAGATAATAATTTAATAAGAATAATTTATTTCAGTAATCAAGACCAAAGTGACAAGTAAACTTCGAAATCCTGCGGTTCCCAACGATTTTGACGGTATGTTAATACATACAAGGTACTACACTATCATATTAAGGTACAATTAATATATCATTTATGGTTTATTGAGTTAATAAGCAATATTGTGACCGTTGGATTCCAGAATACAAACGCAAACATATTTTACGCAAAACGAGTGTGCATGTCTTAAAATGGTCATATACTCGTGGTCTCGAACGAAAAATTTAGATTGTATTTATGTTCAAAGCATAGTTTTTAAAAACTTTTTGAAATGCAATCATTATCAATTACTGGTAAAACATAAAGTATATCTTCACATACCGATTTTTTTTAGAATTGAATCATTTTCGTTATTCTCACAAACAAAATTAAAGAACATGGGAAGGCATTACAAGATACAAGCTAAATGTGTTGTTTTGTTTATATCTCGTTACACATTTCTGCATCAATGCGGACGTTGTTAAACCGCATTTTATATTACAACTTTCAATGCATGTCAATTTGTTTCAGTTCAATTTCCGTTCTGATGTATCTGCGGCAAACAAAGCGAGAGTATACACAAGTGAGAGTACCGCATCGTGCGGTGTCTTTTTAGAAAGGGGAAAGACGTACATCCTGTCAGGTACACCCGTGCACGAGAATGGCTAATTACATGCCCTGTGCATTCAGTTAGATATCACGATGTAAGACGTTTAAGACGGCATAGCGTTGTTAATGCTTTAATATTCATTATACACAAACATCACGTTAATTTATTTCGATGGTGTTTGTCTGTGTTGCATTATCTAAGATATTGTCAGTTGTGATTATTATGCTATGTCCTTGATATTTTTATTACATTATTATCTTATTCTTTATTATAATAATAGTTATTATTATTTATAGTTATTATTATTAGCTCGGCTGTTTTCGGCGAAAACCCGAAGTATTGTCATAGCCAGTTCGTCGTGTTGTCCGCCGTCCGAGTCGCGTAAAACCTTTACATTTTGTTAACCGTTTGAACATTGGTTCTAAAATAAAAGTGCTTTCACCTACAACATTTAAACTTCATATGTAGCTGCATCTTGATGAGTTCTACACGCCACACTCATTTTTGGGTCACTAGGTCAAAGGTCAAGGTCACTCTTTTTATTAGTTTAATTATTATTATTATTATTAGAAGTTCA
Source organism: Dreissena polymorpha (assembly GCF_020536995.1). Lineage (NCBI taxonomy): Eukaryota > Metazoa > Mollusca > Bivalvia > Myida > Dreissenidae > Dreissena > Dreissena polymorpha. Next base: position 4,107,190 of record NC_068358.1, read on the forward strand.
ATAATGATTATAACAATAATAATAGTAATAATGATAATAATAAGTATTATTATTATTGTTATTATTATTATTATCATTATAATTATTATTACTATTATTACTATAAGGAGTATTATTATTTGTATTATTATTATTATGACTATTATTATAACTAAAGGGTGAATTATAATTAGTATAATTATTATTATTATTATATTTTTTGAATAATTATTATTTGAACAGGGAGTGTCAATAAAGAAAAGCAGCGCATGGAAATCAACTCGTGTTCATCTTGGGTGCGGGAGTCGAGTCAAATCAGTCCAGAGTCCTGGCAGCTGTTGATGCAGTTTAAACAAGGAACCGTAGTGTGCCCGGAGCAAAATTAAGCGAAAACGATGAAATACATATGAACATTCTTTGCTAACTCATTTGTACAGGCCTGAACCGTGTACAATACACAGATGTCATAGTAAACGAAAGAAAACACCATGCTGTATTTTCGTTAGCCATTTTATGAATCACGGTTTAATAAAGGTTTGATGGGCTATTCCTTATTTTATTATTGCACGAATGCGTACCTGTATGAAAACAATGTGGCGAAACGATGACATTATTTCAGCGAACGCCACCTTGTAAACCATATTGTTTACCTTATGAATTTTGTTGAATCTGTGTAATGAAAAGTGCACCAACGGTTGAATAAATTATTGTGACATTATGTGTGTAGTTACTTACTCATAAGTTAAAACATATACACATGTATAAACATAAACACGTAAATCAGAGAGATTAATTAAATGCATATACGTATTAAATTATAATTAATTTATCGATGCATTGTTTCTGTGTCCATGCATACTCCGTACTTAATTAAATCGGAATGTGCCAATTGTTTTAAATAGAACTTGCATGACGGCAACCAAATTGATAACAAAATCTTTATTTTCGTATTGATAGGTGATAAATTATAATGTACAGGTATTTACATCCACGAAGCAGAAAACGACGTGTCTGAACAGTGGGAAGTAATATAAATCTGTAAACATCTGTTGACCCATGTTATGCGTATAAAACATTCGCAATCGGACTAATATCGCCCCTTTTTTGTGACATTTTGCATGCCCCACCGTTTGGGTCAGTAGTTCGTTTACACTGGAAAATAAAATAAATGTAGATGTTACTTTTATTAAATTGTTATAAGATGTTTAACGCTATTTCTTATAAACCTGGGCTTACTTATGAATATCACTGCGGTTATAATTCATACCAATTTTCATGAAATAATATATAATAAACACATTTACGGTCCAATATTTTTAAGCTGCTTTGCATCAGTAAGCATACGTTTGTTCATCATTTTTCTATCTTTCAGAACTACGCAAAAATGTTTTTTAAAGTGAGAATAACGCGTCACAACGCAGTGTCTGCTAAAACGTATACGTGAACTAATATGTATAAAATAAAGCCTGCAAGAGAGGAATGATTGATTTCCTTAATTATTGTAGTTCTCTCGCGTTGTAGTGTTGGCCCCCTTCAAACTCGCCAACATGTCAACACATAAGAACAAAACGTTATAAAATTTGTCGTTTCGGCGTGTACTATTTCCCTTCTGAAATGTTGTCGTGTTGGCGTCCTATACGTCCTAAAAAAACAAAAGACCGAACAGGCAGAAATCAATAACCGTACGATAAACCAAACCATCAATTTAAAATCAGTAGCATGCAATTGTCGTTAAACAAATCATGAAAGCTGCAGGCCATGGTCAGACGTTTTCATTAAATAGTAGAAAACAAAATTAGTTAACCTCTGCTTCACACATATAAATTCAAAAATCAAAATTAGGCTTACGTTTCAAACTAATACCTTTTCGAGAACAACAAGATCGAAGGTACCAAAGAACGAATACATGTATAGGTGTATATGGCTTTTAGAAAATATTTTCTATAAATACGTTGATAATAATAACTGCTCATTTAGGTGTATTGTAATTAGATTTAAAATATGTATTAAACACTACACTTTTATAAAATGTTCAATGAATCATAACCAACACTGCTAATCATCGATATGCACCTAAAACCAAAGTACAGTTAGCAGCAATCCCATGTATATTAAAGTTTTCGGTTGATCAAGCATATAATCAAACACATTTGAAAAAGTGTATCACGCTCTCTTCAGGATATGAATCATGTCGAATTACTTAACCATTTCGAAGCAGCTTGCAGTTTACCTTATAGTGCATATACATGTATGTATAACGATTAAGTAAAACATGGTTAATTTCTTTCGTCAAAAAGGGATTTTAGGTCAAAATATGGTTGGTGATTTTATTTTGAAATTGGCTTAACTATGAATGAAAATGATTAGCCTATTGTCTTTGACCAAAGACAGTGTATGGACACCATTAAACACGGTCAATCTTTAATCAGCATCAACTTCACAATCCTTCATGTTGTTTTGTTCCTTGGTATTTTAAAAATACTAAGCTTAGCTAACTTCAAAGATTTTCATAATCATTTCATAAAAATTGGGACCGTGACCAAACCAGTCTTCAACATGTAACTAGGGCGGAATAGCTTTTGTCCGTGAGCCACGTATAATCCTGGTCTGAATCATGTTTTACGCCATTGTTATTCATGAAACTAATGCCAATAAACCACTCATTTTATGGCCATGGAATACCTGTGTGTACCATTTTGTTAAGTAAATGGAGTTTTGAGAAAAAAGATAAATGCGATTGCATCTGTGTCATACGGACACATGTCTTTAAAAACTAGACGTTATAGTACAGAGTATTTACTGACATCGTCAAATGACATTCTTAAGTAAGACGGTCGAGTAGTCTTCTGCGCTGTGTTTAAACTTTTTAACAGCAGTTCGGAATCCTTAATTATCGGCGCCATCTCTATACAAGATCCGCATGCTGTAAACACATGCCTTCTTCATCAATGTCTATTTATCTTGTACGAAAATAGCAAATTGATTACAGAGGTTTTCCAATGGACACAGGAACTCGTGTGGAAATTGTACTACTTTTAAAATGTATAACTTATAAAAATACTTATATTATTATAATCATAAAATATTATAACGAACAACATGCGAAGCCAAAATTAAATCCTAACATCAACATAATTCCTAACACGGTTTTTATTCTGGTTTCACTACGGCTATATTTTCATTGCATATGACTGTTTTGACACTAAATAACTGTTATAAACAGCGCCCGATGTTCTCTAGCAACGCAATGCTGAGTTAGATCGAGATGTTTTATATTAACATGACATGAACGTTAAAGCGGCTATGTGTACAAGTGGGAAATTCCTAATATCAATAAAAAAATCGCTATTTCAATGTATTGAAAACACATGCACATATAAAACATCGCACATTGGCAAGTTGCCTTACAAGTGAGTATTACGAATTACGGACAAAAAATCTGGGAACAACATTTTAATCATAAACGTAATTTTTTAACACGGCATTATTCAAAACTCCGAGGGAGGAATATCAACGGTCCAGAGACCTCACCACTAAATCTCTAACCATCTCATAGTGTTTGATTTTAGGCAAGTAAACAGTGCCAATACACAATGGGACTATTTATACAACAATACATTAGAACAACGGGACTATTTATACAACAATACATCAGAAACAAAAACTGATAAAACGTGGGGTCACCACATTTGGACGGTCAGTGCAATGTATGCAAGGTCATACATACCGTGAAATCTGGACAATATACGTTAATTAGCAAACACTACATTAAACGGATTTCTATGAAGTCAATGATAATTTCAGTTCATGTTGATAACAAATTATGAACTCAGTGGTTTAATATATTTCAGCGCGATATAAAACAAGGTTTCTCTCCTGTGGGTGAACATAAAGCGTGTACGAATGTTATATAAATATATATTTCATGTCGTTCGTAGTTTCTTTTAAGTTCGCCCAATCGATTTCAGAAAAAAGAACCTGTAAGCATAAAATGTATGCATATAGTCTGGTAGTAAAATAAAGTCGAAATAAATGTTTGCAAGGATGAGATTTTTAGTTGTTTCAAGATTATACTTTGCTGGTGGAAAATCATAAACGACAAACAAATATAAATGTTTCAAGTAACATATGGAACAACATGTACAACCGTCATTGCACTAGTATTTTTTGTGAAATTGAAATTAACAATGAGGTAAAGGTCCAATCGTGTATGACTTTTCACAAAATTACGCTCTCATTTATAAGTGTCGCTCAGTAACAAGTCCATATTATTATTATAGCAATTAGCAAAAATATTGCATTTCATGACTTATTAATAGTTATTTATAGTGTGTATATCGTTATGTCACCTATTTTCGCGATGTACTTTCGATTTCTAATCGCGAAATTTTATTACCGAATATACTGAAAATTTGAACTTTTTTCAAGTAATGTAATATACCAGTCGTGATATTTTAATCAATATAAACTAATAATTGCAAAAAATACGGTATTTTACATCTTTTCTTTTTTTCGTCAATCTGGTTGACGGTACCTTTCAAATATCCTTTAATACATTACATTACATTATTACATTACAAACAACGCATGCGTAATAATACACGTATTATAAAATCGTTACAATGCACTATTTACATGATTATTAACTAATTAATTTGAGTTTTTTTTAGAACGTACAATACTTGATTTACAAAGAAATTCAATAAATAAACACTAAACGTTAGGCTTACTTTGATTTTAATGTATAAGAAAAACATACGTTTACCATTATAAAGTGTGTACTTGTTAAAGTGATACACGCTTATTACTGCTGACAGGCAATAATTTGCTTTTTGTTCAAATGATCGATTTGAGCCCTTTCGCCAGCTTCGTAATGGATATTCGAGTATTATTCATAGAGGCCAAACAAAATACTTATTTCATTTCATCCCACTTTTACAGCGAAATCGGTTGATTAAAGCCCCGTTGATTAAATTTCATCTATAATCAACGGCAAGGCTATAATCAATGGCACGAAATGACGTCATCAACTGCCGAACCGGGACTACTTTTTCCCACGCACCTCGTCACCTGTATCTGCCAAGTGCATCAATAATAAAAACAATCTCAAATGTTTGTCAATCTTAATGACCTTAAAACAAAGGAAAGTAGCAAAAAACGAGTTTTTTGTCATTTATTGTCATTAAAACCTAGTATTAGGTAAATTTAACACTATGCAAATAGGTTCTGTTGTTGTTGCTCCCCTTTGAAGAAGTCAGTTCGAGTTGCTCCCCTTTGACCGTAGAAAACAATCGTCTGGACCAAGAAATCCTGTGTTCATTTACAAGATGTACTCGGATATGCGTCCATCTGATTTTTCTTTAAAGCATCTTTTCTACCTGGCAATACGCACAAATGACACTGCATCCCGGTGATTCTTGCGTCAACAATTGGGTGTCAACAAGTTAGGTCAGATGCTGAAGGCCATGGCAAAAGACGCCGGCTTTCTCAAGCACAAGAGAATAACGAACCACTCAGTTCGCAAATTCCTGGTCCAAAAACTTCGAAATGCAAACATTCCACCCACTGAAACCATGGCCATAACAGGGCACAAAAATGTCCAGTCCATAACCAATTATTCCAACATATCTGTTGAACAGCAGCAAAAGTGTTCATTCTTGCTCAGTCCAGTAAATGTAACAATCCAACAGATTCCTCTTGTTCACCTTCACGCACTGAAACTATGGCCGAAATGCAGCCTAGACAACCGATGTCTACCGTCGAACAAGTCGATCTTGATGTTCGCCCCACCCAGTCACTTCACTTGCAAATGTCTTTCTCTAGTTCGAACAACTTTGCCTCACAATTCTTTGGTGCCACTTTCAACATTCAAAATGTTAATGTATATAATAAGCTTAAATCCAAGTAATCTTTGTTATTTTGTCACGAAATAAAAAGGCTTTATAGATAGAACAGTTTTACACTCAATCTCGACATCAATACAGTTTGTGCGTACATCTTTTATTTTCAGACGATTTTCAGCGCGAGAACGTTGTGTACTTAAAGGCCATGTTCTCATATTTAGTACTGACTTCCATATTCCTGTCAACATGTTATATGTAAAAGTATAAAGAGCAGTGGAAGCGATGCCTCACTTTAATGTGTTGCATTTCAACCCGCGAGGTATAAGGGGTCAGTTCGCGGTTAGTGTGTTTGAATGTCAGAGTTTATATACAGATCAGACCTTCTGTGCTGTTCGGAGTTCGCGGTCAGTTATATAATAGTTATATAATAAAGACGCTATAGCGTGAACTAGGTGAACCGGAATTTTGTTTACCACCAGAAAGATGTGAAATGAAGATATCCAGCGATATTATTTTATGGCATGTCAATAATAGATTCTTAATGTGTTTTCAACAATACCATGATAAATATTATTTTTAATTAATTAACAAGAATTATTCCATCATATTTACTAATGTATTATTGCAGCATATTGACTAATGTATTAAGTATGAGCGCGATGATTCTCGATACTGTTAATAATCGAATCAAATACACGTAGCAATTCCCGATAAACCACTCAAACAGGTTTGTTTGAAGAACGCGCGTATACATATTTAAAATATGTACGGAGACTTCGCGTGTGGCCGGTTGACTTTGGTTTTCTTTTTTGTATCTATAGGTTTATGACCAGCAATATGTAATAATGTAAAATAAGCCGCGAAAACTCCGCGTAACATCCCGTACTGCGTTTGATGCAGCTAAAAACTGCACAGAAAAAGATATTAGCTATCCTTGATCTCATTCATTTAAATCTTTACCTTCCATAAACTCCAACCACAATCAACGCCGTATATCTTTTTTAAAGATATTTCTTGTTTAATTTATATCGCTACAAGTAATAATGATTTGAAACATGTATCGTAAAACTTGACAAAGCTGTCAATCTTTAAAAAGATCTATAGCCCATACACGAAACACAAGCTATTGTCACATCTGTTTTGTAGTTAAAAGCAAACAACCAAACACAAATCAATATGTTCTTTATTAATTTGTAATCAATGCGGAGAATGTGTATCAGTCAGGTGTTCATCACACATCGTCATGTTTTAATTTCGTTTATTATCTTTGATCCGGATCCGATGCGTGGAGGCTGTATAATCTGCAACAACACTGAAAAACACAATACACATTGGGGTTTTAAGTTGAAAACAATTAGCGCTATTCATTACTATTCTACCTAAACGAAGTAAACATAATCGATACAGCTGTACTGCACACGCGTTTAACAGCAATGTCAAGTGTCAGTTAAGTGCACTGTGAAATCTACACTGGAATTTATCTTGATTGCGAAACAAACGAAATATGTATGCGTGGATTACGTTTGATTTTAATGCCTCATGCCTGAGGTAACTCAGTCTTAATTTTGTTAAAATGTGGGACATATTTGTTCGGTAGGATCTTAAATTCGTCGATCGGTCGACTGACGAAATACATGGAAATTAGTGCCTGACAATTAATAATGGTTTCACAGTATAATACAACGTGATGAAAATTTGATAACAGTGATTTAAGTTCTAGATTGGCGGCTGTAGATATTATGTTGTGAAAATTTACATAATAAAATATGCACCAGTAATTTTGCTATGTTGTACAATTGCTGTATGTTTTATTAATATTTAAAAGTGGCCTAAAAGGCATTTTACAACAATAACAACAACAACAGCAATTTCACTAGATATAATCCAGTTGAACGTTCTAACGTATATTGCTTTTAGCATTAGATTTATTAATGTAAGCAGAATAGGTCTTAAGTACATGACATTCTCGGAAAGGAATGGTAATCATTTTAGCACGTATCACACAATTAAAGTGAAGCATGAGCTTTACTCTAGAAATAGACATGTAACCATATTTTACTCGAGAAAACTGAGTTCTTTGATAAATTATATTCGAAGAATCCATGGTTATTGTTTCAATATTGTACTTTCAAATTATACCCGGTCTAACGCTTATATAACATCCGGTTAACAGCGACAAATCTTTGAGTGGATGTTAGGATTTTATTTTAATGAGCTTGGGACTTTACGTGCGTGGTAACGGAAAATTAAGTGCATTGAGAGTAAACGAATTAATTTATGCTTCAATAAACAAGGATTCAAAATATTAATTTTTTTGATAATAGTCATCACATTAAATTTCCATGCTTTTTGTTGTTTGGTAATGACGCTTTTACATCAATATGTGATCAAAAGTTGTTTGCATGTTAACGACTCATCTGAAACGTATGGGGAAGGTGCGAAACACACGCTTAAGTCTGATTTTTTTTTCTATTAATGTTAAAACCTTTCAAGCATTTAACAGAGCAGAGTATTATAAGTTCACGATATTGCACACGATACACAATGAACAGTAAGAGCTTGGGCAAGACATTTGTGTTGACGAGTAGGTCACGCGAGTAGTGTATCGTGTTTTTTCTTAAAATTTGACCCAGCATTTGTAAAAATATTCAAGATATGTAAATTTCCAGAAATGAAATTCATTTCTGCGTTGAATAAGATCAAGTTCGTGAAAATCGCTGCAACAGTGATGAAGTAATGGCTATTCAAAGCGATACATCCTGTTCTCGGGTCATTTCGAATTAAATAGCTTGTTTTATACATATATTTGATAGTGATTTTTTCTCAGAGAAGTTGATTTTTCGTTACTATTTGATTATTTTTCATCCACAATGATGTTTTCATTAATTAATATCATAGCCACACGCTAACCACCTGTGATACAAGTGCATTATCAGCAAATTGTCTGCAAGCATATGAGAAGGGTGTTTAACCTAGCTCGCACTCCAGTTTTAGGTATCATAGAAAAAGATGTTTTTAACTTCATACTTCAAAAACATGTTTACTGAAAAATTTGGATAAATATTAAAACGCCAGAAATTGTACCGATTAAAATTTGATTTTTGGATTTCAATACAGGATATAAGATGTTTGGCTGCCTGTTTTTTGATACGGGATATAGGCGTTAGCTTAAACTGTTAAGGAACTTTAATAACATCCGTTTGTACAGTTGTTTTAAAGCTTTAATATAGCAAGCGTGTTAACAGTGATTTTTTTGTTTGTTTAAACGTTAAACGGTTTAAACTAAAAGTACGGTGTTGTTGTTCGTTTCTGTTGGTGAACGACATAAACATACTTAAATCAATGAAATCAATAAGAATTGTGTTGACTTATGTTGCGGATGTTTTTTTTTCATAAATGTAAACTGAATCCCACCCATATCTGTACGAGGTGATTAGCCAGATTATAATATTTACTTATCCATATTACATATTGGTGATAATTTATCTATAACTAAAACGCACACATTCTATGTGTAAAATGCAATAAAAGCATTGGGTTACTGAACTATCTTGAATCACCCATACATACTTTAAATATGTATACGCGCGCGTTCTTTACATACATGTTTGAGTTGTTTGCCACACCATGTGACTGTTGTATATATTATTTATAGTATCGCTTATCAATTTAATTATGATAACTACGTTCGATAAGTATATAGAATAAATTTTATCAAATAAACCAAAAATGATGTCTATCATGTTAATGGTCTAAGCACATTCAGAATCTAGTAAAGTGCACAAGTCTTATTTAATTGATGTACCATATTGTGCATGATATGTTAGCATACGCCAAACAGTGTTTCTTGTATCGCTGTTGCATATGCCATAGCTTTGTAAGGACGATTAACTGGCACACTGACCGCGCACTGGCCTTGATACCCTGCGATATGGAATGTATCGCATTTTAGGAGACTGTACAATTAAGAAGATGGAGAGGCTGTGAAAGCAAGTAAGTTTGGTTGGTGGATACCATACTGTACTGGTAGGGTTTTTCGAGCTGCGGGTACTCAACATTCAAAATCGTTCAGTAAACCCCGAATAGCTCTAAATTACAGATATTATTCAAAATTTAGTTATCTTTTAATTACTCTAGTAAATTTCATTTTTCTCCCTTGATGTGTTTGCTAAATCTCAACCCCGAAGAAGCAATATCTAGCCCCTGTAGAAGCAAAATCTCGCTCCTGTATACATTATAAGTGAAATTATATTTATGTTTGTATTTTTCAAAATATAAACAGGTCGAACCTCATTTCTTGTTACTGCTATTGCATACACTCAAAGAGCGAACAACTTCAGTGCCTTCAGTGCTTTGATTACCTTTATTGACCAAATAATTTCAAACTTGGTAAATGAAGGCACCATAAGTTACCATATATACGGCATTATCATTTATGAAAGACTATTTAATTATTTGCTATTTTGTAATTTATGCTCAAGTAACCGCTTGTATGTTAATATCGAGTGGTGTTTCTGAACGTGACCATTTACATTTCAAAAATGTTGAAAGATTTAAGCATTGAACTCAAAACTTAAAATAATTAAAAAAACAGAAAATAAAACCTGTTTGCTCCAACCCTAAAACTCTAAAGCAATAAGTTGTCGTCGTTCAATTATCTATTATTGCTGCATTTTTTTTACTAATTTAACTTGAAAGACGTGTTGAAAACCGTTTAAATGAAAACTGTAAATATTCCAATGTTTATAACAGTTCTACAACGCTATGTAATTCTGTAAACGTTAAAAGATACATTTTCATGTTTAGCGCTTTTGCATTTGCAAATATATTAATGTCTGACCAGGGCCGGATTAAGCTGTTTTGGAGCCCAATGCTGCACCTGTTACGGGGGGCCCTTCCCTCTGGTCCCCTTCTGTGTATTGAAAATTACTTGATACTACAACTACAAAGATCAGAACACTTGCATTTGTACACAGTTTACAGTTATATATATATATATATATATATATATATATATATATATATATATATATATATATAGCAAAAACAAGTTAAATAATGTATAAATATTTTATAAACTGAACTTAACACGCAGGTTACATTTAATAGATTAGAATCCTATTAGACTCTTCTACGACACTTCAGCTGGTCAAAGTCATCGATCAGCTGTGTGAAGTCTAGTTCTCGGAGGACTTGACATTCAATAGACAGTAGCCCGAATGCTGTCAACCTTTCATGACTCATGGTGTTCCTGAAGTAGTTTTTCGCGCGTGATAAAGTTGAAAATGACCTCTTACCTTGACAGCTATTAACTAGAATTGTTAGATATCCTTGTGGCTTGTGTCAGTAATCCGATAAGTCAGTGGAGTATCCTCTAGGTTAGTGTGGTAATAAGTCCGTAGACGCATCGAGGAATGTTGCGTGAACAAAATGACTTTGGCCACCTTGTCGCTTGAAATTTGTTGCATGTTAAATGTGTGTTAAGTTCAGTTAATAACATTTCGATGAAGAGCGCAGCCAGCTTCGTCAATTAATGTAAATTGCAGGACACATTGAACATCGACATATTGAACGCACATTGCGGCCCCGGCTATCTGCCGGAGCCTCGCCGAGGGTCGGCTAAACGTATTCCCGAGAGATGAGTGTCCTAGCAGTCCCACAGCGGGGGACTCGGGCACCACGAAGCCGGGCTATGACGCGTCGCACTGGTCCACCAGCGGTCGGTCCGTCCGTCTCGAGACCACATGTGTGGCGGTCTCGGCGCTAGCGTGCACTCGCGAAGCGGCGTGTCGAAATGGCTCGTACGAGTTTTATATTCAATATAAATGTAAACTCGTACCATCATGTTGGCATTATGTTTTCGACCCCACCAATTATATCATATAAATTATTACATTATTTAAAAAAACAACACTATCATATATCTTCTTTAATAGTTTGATATAGAAAGCAAACATTGTGACTGTATGCTTTTATACTAAACATGTTTTATATTAAAACATAAACCGTTTCCTTTAAAGCATGATGACCAGGGATTTTGAACGGATGCCTTATTACAACACCAAATTGAACATTATATCAAGTTTAGTTTTTTTCAAAGGATAAGTTATCTGTTTCTCATGAATAACCTTCAGTTATATATATGTATGGATATCATAAGTTGTGTCTATATTCATAGCACGCAAATATATCCATTGATAATACATGGCTGGTGCCGAGATGGAAAGTTTACTCGGTGAGGCTTGGAAAAAAATAAGGCAAACTTTAGCGAGCCCTATTTTCTTTTTCGGGCCGAACCGTATAAACATTCTCCAACTCGGCCCCAACCATGTATTCATTTATCCTGCTTCATTTTAAATTATGTCGTTACCACATTTTATATTAAAATAATGATTAATTGACATAATGAAATAATTATTTTGGTCGGGCCCCCTACATGTTCACAACATTCATGACAACCGAACAACTGCTGATTGTGTCATGTAAAAAATAGTTCCACATTAAACTGTTCCTTTTAATACTTTTCTATTGAAAATATGATGAGAGTTAAAAAAAAAGAATCGATAATCAGGAGTCGTAAAAAACTAAATTTAGTACAAACGACACGCTTGCCGTCATGACAACTTTATTCCAAGGCTTGTCGCAATAAAGTAACACCGATATACACTTCCATGTTCTGTTCTGCATTCCCATTTTCGATTTTTTAAACCACACTAAATAACGTTTTTTGTCGCATGCTAACCATTCTGACCCAAAATACGATTTACGAAATCGTAATCCTGTCGAAGCGAGTTATTTGATTCATATTGAAATTTACGATTATGAACGACAAACACACAATCCCAAATACTTTTTAGATTCGTTTAATGCTTTTAAAAATATTGTACTGTTCAATAAAATACATCCCGACCTGTCGATATTAAAATCGTCTTAAAGTGATATTATGGGCATTTTTCACTGTTGAATTGAGCTGAAAAGAATTAACAGTTCAAAAGAGTTAGTTTAAATGTGGTTACTAACTATTTATCTGCAACTCATCTTGCTACCAGTTATTTATTAAAAATATATTTTATATTCGATATTGTACATGACTCACCCAGTCCTCTTAGCCGAAATGATCCGTTAAACAAAAGTGTGTCTTTGTGTCGTATGACCGAATCTGCACTTAAACTAAATTTAGGTCCACATCGTACATGCATGATCAGTTGTCAAACGAAAGTACGGTTGATATTCAAATGCATTATTTTTCCCTTTCCGGGATATTGTTTTAGTATGTTGATGCTGCATTAACAAATATAAGTGTATATGAAGTGAAAACACCAAAAATAAACAACGGTTGCGATAGACACTTATAAACTGTAAGATGCCCATAATATCACTTTAATATAACTGGTGTGTTTTGCAACAGAAACTACGAAACACGAGAAACATAACACATTGCGTAATCAATTGAATCGAAAATACAAGTATGGAAAGCCGGTTTTTAGATAAATTTCATTGGGAAAACAAACTAGGTTGATAAGTAATATAAACGATACCACACGGAAGAGCTTGGTCAAAACTAGCACACATTACACATTGAAATAATGACATACGTATTAAACTCACAGCAAAAACTATTATAAATAAATTCATAGGCAAAATTGATTACTCTATTGTCCTATGTCTGCTAAAATTTTATACACAATTATTCTTTTTTACTATCATTGTTTTTTGTACTGAACCTTCCTCGGGAACTTCGTATGCATATTTTGTAAACGTTTAGATACTTGAACATGTGAATACGCGAAGGAATACGTACTGACGCACCGTATGCAAAAACGATTTCTTTTAGTATTGTGTATGTCTGTTTATAACAATAACCTTATAAGTAAGCTATATTTGATGAACAAGATGAACAGTTGGTATATTAAGCATATAGTCATAAGTATCTTCACTTGCATATTTTACCGCATTGAATCCCCATTTCAACAAAAAAACTACCCTGATATTTTATAACCAAAAGTATGCAAGAAGCATGATTTTAGAATTTGCATGCCTATTTGAAAACAATAATATTATAGGAAAGCTATATTTGTTGAACAAGATGAACAGTTGGAAAATTTAACACATACATATGCATATGTCATAAAAATATTGAGTTGCATTTTTACGGACATAAATGCAAATTTTAACAAGAGCACCGCCTAGCATGTGCAGACAGCTCACCTATTTTTCTTTTTAGAGGTGTAGGAGCCTATCTTATTACTTCAATCAAACAAGGGGGAGTAGGGGATGGGAAGAGGTGCATAGTGTGGGCGTGTGGTCATTTAGTACATTATCTTTCAACAATAAAAAAATGGGGTGGGGATTCTTGGGTGGGATGGTTGGACAGTCTTTGAGAATATTAAGTAACAACAATGAATAGGATTGCGTAATGCCCCTGGCAATAATAACAAGCAAGCCACACTTATATTAGTCACAACAGGACATCGAAATAGGCGTGATTATCAACAGGCTTACATCCGTGTTTACATCCGTGTAAACTGGGAGTGGTTACTAAACTGATAATATGCTAATTTTTCTTCAATAGTTTGATGTATTTTCTCTTGGAATATAACGCATTCATTTGCAAACAACGTATCGAGAGGAGTAAACATTTAAGGAAAGCTATTTCTTGAACATGAATGCATTAGTGTTGTGTGTTCTTTTTGTAAGTGTTTTATGTATAGGTGAGTGCTGTAGTTGCGCTGTAAGTCCCGATTCGGTTCCGGGCTGTGGATCAGATTTCAGTAAGTATGCTTATTATTGCATAATTTTTTATCAACATGTGATGGTCATAATATTTTGGTGACGTTCTTTTATACATTTACATATTAAACATGTGTACGTGTTGTTATTGTTTATCTCTATTTCTGTAAACTACTTTGTAAAGCGTTTCCTAAACTATACAGAAATCATTTAGAGGATAAGTTCAAAAGTATACTTTATTTCAGTAATCGAGGCCAAAGTGAAAAGTGAACTTCGAGATCTGGCGGATCACGAAGATTTTAACGGTTTCTACTATAAGATTAAGAAACCAAGCTATGCAAATATATACAAGGTAATTCATTATCATACTAAGATATGTTTAAGTTTTTATAGTTAATTTTATTTTTTATTTAATATACTTATGTACTATTCGTATGATATACATCTTAAATTAACAAGTTACATCATTAACTTCGGGTGAAATAATTCATACTCAAACATATTGTACCCTAATAATATCTGTCTGGCTAGGACAATGTACATAATATTTATGTTTAACGCCTCTATAACGCACAAAATCAACAAACATTTTGTAAAGTGTTTCGTAAAATACAGTTTACACCTAAACAATCAGTGTTCCTTATGGCAATAGCCACAATTTCAACGCTAGATGTGGTATGATTAAATAGATTTTTGTAGATACAAAATTCTCTTTTTTATTTATTTGTGACACAATTCCATTTTAATTTCCCGCGAATATATATATTCATACGACACACGAATACTTAAATGGTACCATGTTAGTGTTCATGTGTCGTATGAATGGATATCATTGCGGGATATTACATGGAATTAAATATGCAAAACAATAATAACAAGGAGCATTTTGTATCTACAAACATCTTTTTTACCAGACCAAATTTGAATGGCGTTCAAATTTCGGTAATTGTCATAAGGAACAATGACTTGTAATTGTTTAACTTTATTTTACGAAATATTGTACGAATTTTTTGTTGATTTTGAGTGGTAATGGAGCTTTAAAGCACATTTGTATCCGTGTTAAAATACAATCATAAAATTATTGACTAGTAAAATATAAATTATATGTACACATCCTGACTAAGTTAATTATAATTGAATATTATTCGGTAATCTAACAACCAACATTCAAAACACGGGGCAGTGCCCCAAATAATTATTTGGGAAATAGAGTTTTCACCCATTGATTTTAGAAAATAGGGTGATTTCGGTCTTGAAATAGGGTGAAATGAGTTATAAAAATTCATACCTTAAAATCATTGCTGCTTTCCCCTTGAATAAAAGCCAATCTTGGTCACTTCAAAGTATCCATTCAGATTCAGATTACTTCTGTTGAAGCTGCACACTTGTATTCAATAAAACTGTAAACTATTATAATTGACTTTAATAAACTGATGTTTAATAACATCTTTTATTCTTATAACTGTCCATAATATAAACTTTAAACTTAAAAAATCGATAACACGAATGATTTGTCACTTAATGTCTGTTGCTGTCTTGGTTCAAAAAAATTGCGATCGATTGATATTTTTGCGCAACAGTCGCGGACGTCTTTCGACCTCTCTTAGACATTTTCATTTCGCATCGTTATAGAAACTGAAAGTACAGACGCTTTACCAATTACATGCACAATGAGCGACTGATTAAATCAGATTGAAAACGCATGTATGTCGTAAATAATTTGGTCAGATGCTGTAATTAATTATGAAATCTAGTCCGCAGAGCGTTTGAATAACTTTGACTGTTTTCCTGCTCCTTCATCCAGACTCTTGCTGAATAAAAACTACGTCGCATTACGATAATAATTGCAAAGAGGATATACCAAAAATGAGCAATGAATTTTCGATTGAAGCTATTGTATCGACTTTGCGTACATGTTAAATTGGCTGCGTTTTCAATACGCATGATATTGTATTTCTTTGCGTTTTTAAACATTTAAATAGGGTGAAAGATGCAGATACGCAGCTTAAACTGGGCCACTTTACAAGATGCAAGCTGAATTTGTTGTTGCGTTTGCATCTTATTAAATTATTCTGCATCTACACGAACGTTGGTAAACCGCATTTTAAACACTACGAAACACGTTATGTAGTGTTGAAACCAGAACTCTAAGGGCATGTCTATTTGTTGCAGTTCAATTACCTGGGCGACGTT
Organism: Dreissena polymorpha; assembly: GCF_020536995.1. NCBI lineage: Eukaryota > Metazoa > Mollusca > Bivalvia > Myida > Dreissenidae > Dreissena > Dreissena polymorpha. The sequence continues at coordinate 4,123,935 of NC_068358.1, forward strand.
ACATCGGCGAACAAAGCGAGAGTATACACAAGTGGGAGTACCGCAGCGTGCGGCGTCCATTTAGAAGAGGGAAAGACGTACATCCTGTCAGGTACGACGTTGCACGAGAATGGCTAATTACATGCCCTATTAATCAAGTTATATATTAAGATGAGAGACGTTTAAATATATTTGTATACCAGAAGGGAATGATCGGTATAGCGCTGTTAATGCATTGTTATCGTCATTTATGAATATATTGTTCTGCTCATTGTTATTGTTTTTGTATGTATTGCAATAATATATTTTATACTACGACTATTATTATTATAATAATAGTAATAGTAATTATTATTATTACTATGTATTATTATTATTATTGTTATTATAATTAATATTATTCTCATTATAATTATTATTATTGTCAGTGTATGTAATATCATTATTATTATTATTTTTTTTATTATTATTATTATTATTATTATTATTATTTGAACAGGGAGTGTCAATAGAGAAAAGCAGCGCATGGAAATCAACTTGTGTTCTTCTTGGGTGGAGGAGAAGAGTCAAATCAGTCCAGAGTCTCAGCAGCTGTTGATGCAGTTTAAACAAGGAACCGTAGTGTGCCCGAAACAAAATTAGGCGAAAACGATGACATACATATGAACATGCTTTGCTAACTTAATTGTACTGTGCTGAACCTTGTACAATGCACATGTCTTAGTAAACGCAAGAAAACACAAATTGTGTCTTCTCGTTAACCATGTCATGCATCAAGGTTTAATAACGGAATGATGGGTTGATTCATAATTTAAATCTTGCACGAATGCTTACCTGTATGAAAACAAAATGGCGAAAAGTATGATTTCAGCGAACGTCACCTTTTGAACCGTATACATGTTGTTGAATTGCTGTAATGAAAAAGCGCACGAAAGTTTAAATATACCTTTAGGGCATTAAGTGTACAAGTCACGGATGTAATAAAATAATACACGCGTATAAAAATAAACACGTAAATCAGAATGAATAATTAGATGCGGTAATATATGTACAATGTAATTATAGTGAAATTATTGTTGCATTTAACATGACAATAATGCGTCACAACACAGGGTCTGCTAAGATTTATAACATTAAGCATTAAAGAGAGGTAAGATGTGTGTCTTGATTGATTGTAGTTCTGTCGCGTTGTCGTTTTGGCGCCCTTGAAACCCGCATACATGAAAACACGAAAAAAAAAACTATTTCAATGTCGCATCGGCGAGTACATGTGTCGCTCTCAAATGTTGTCATGTTGGCGACCTTCACACCCCAAAACACACGAGACCGATCAGGCAGAAATAAATCATCTTACGATCTTCACTTGCAGAGTACTGGGGGCATACCGATATCACTATTGGCAAATAAAAGCAAATTTTACGGTATTTAGCGTGTATATATTTAGCGGTGGGAACTACAGTGAACAGTTTGGTAATGTTATTTGTCATAATTATACTTGAAAACATCTTTAAGCTTTTAAACTTTAACTGAACGTCTACAGCTAGATAGATTGCAACATACGTGAAGTTTCACCACTTAACATAAACAGTTGTAACGTAAGGAAAATGTGAGGTTTTTGGTATACTTGGATGGCGGGGGATATCAGTAGTGCCGCTAGGCAAATGCGCACTATCGATTCGATGACTTTCCAGTCGGAACATTTTTCTTTAAGAAGCTTATTTTTTAGACGTGTGTTTGAATCCCAATGAAGGCGTGTATCGAAAAAAAAAACGTTTCACACTGTAATAATTTTTATTAACAATATCATCAATAACACTGTTTTAATGTTAATATTTTAAAAAGAGGAAATCAGTTTTTTTTAAATACATGTCTATAATTAGGTAACCGATTAACCAAACACATTACTATGAGTACAGTAGAAATCAATTATCGTCAAACAAATCTTATTATGTTAGAGGCCATGGTGTGTCGTTTTCATTATATAGTAGAAAACACTATTAGTGAACAAATGCTACATACATGTAAATTAAAAAAATAACCCAAAGGTTAACGTTTCAAACTATGAGTTGCCACAACTAATACATGAAAAGTTCCAAGAACGAATACAATATTAAAGTATATATGCTTTTAACAGAAAATGTCTTCCAGAATATATTAATTATTTTAAAAACAATATACGTTTACGAATTTTGAATAAATCATATTTTGCTGTATTCTGAAGTCAAATACGAAGTTTGCAAAGCCGACACTGCTATTCATCGATATGCAACTGAAACCAAAATACACTTTGCAGCAATCCCGTATTTAAAAATAATCTCAGTTACTCAAGCAAAAAATCAAACAAAGTTGAACACGTGTATGACACTTAATTCAAAGGATATTAATCATGTCGAAATATGTTACCACTCCGAAGCAGCTTGCTGTTTACCTCTTAGTGCATATGCATGTAATAATAACAAGTATACAATGATTATTTTATTTCGTCAGTATGTGACAGCATGGTAAGGTTAAGTCAAAACATGGTTTGCGATATTATTTAAACAGTAGCTAAACTATAAATGGAAATGATTAGCATTTGGTCTTTATTAAAAGAAATTGTATGCACATGAAGATACCATAAAACACGGCCAATCTTTAAACATTATCTACTTCACAATCATTCATGTTTTGGTCTCTAAAGTACTCAAGTTCTCCAATTTTATGTTGTTTTGTTCATCGGTATTTTGAAAAGACTATGTTTAGCTAACTTGGAAAAATTCCATTATAATTCTTGTTCGTGGCCAGACCAGTCTTCACCATGGCACTAAAGAGATATACATTGTGCCCGAGAGCCATGTATAATCATGGACTTAACAATCATGGTCTTACCATGGTTGTGCATGAAACTAAGGCCAATAATTGCTCATTTTATGGCCATGTTATACCTTTGTGTACGTTGTTTTTGAAGTAAAAAGAGTTTTAAGATAAATCATGAATGCGGTGGCATGTGTTTCATACGGTCACATGTCTATTTTAGTTAGTACGTTACATTACAGTGTGTTTACTCACATTGTAAAAAGGACACTCATATTGCAGACTGTCTGGCAGTCTACTGTGCTGTTTTAAAACTGCTTGAGCCGCAGTTCGGAATCGTTGCTTATCTGCGCCATATCTATCCATAAGCCGCATGATGTAACCACAAGCTTCCCTTCCTCAATGCATATTGTTCGAATGTTGTTTTTTGTTGATAAAAACATACATCCAGACACAGTTTCAAGAGTATTCTGGGTTTGTTTTTGCTCTACTCAAAATATAAGATTTGAGTACCGGTATCTACTCAGCTGAGTATTAAGAATGTCGGTCAACAAGCTATTTTCCAAGTAATACGAATATGCACATATTCCTCGTCAAACTTAGGCTTTAGTCGGACTCAAAACTCAGAAATACTTTTATGTACACACAACTGAGCATGATGGTCAACCACATTTATTATTATATTAATTATTATTCCATATTTATTTCATTTTTAATTAGTGTGATTCATTCCTTGAAATACTAGTCATTTATGCTGCTCGTATCATTTTCTTTTTTTTCTTTTTGTTGTTGCTTATATGTCATTACTTTACTTATAAATATAATACGTGTATGTAATGTATTGCTTACAGTTTAAAATCAAACTGCACGTGCAATTGTTTGTGAAAGTTAATGATCAGATTAAAAGCTAGGTATTTTAACAAAATATTCATATTGATGCAAATACTTAACATGCTATGAGAGAATTGAAAGTTAAATGCAAAGTTTTATTCATGTCTTTAAACAATACATATTAGATGGTTATCCTGAAATAATAGTTAATGACACATATGACCTTTTCAAAATGGGATAAAAGTAAGCGCCCTTAAGAGTTACGGTGAATGATTATTACAAATAAAGACACTTGCGTTTCTGATGCCACGGATTCTTTTTCTTTTTTGTTAAAACAAAATTGCGCGGTATGTTTTATGTCAAGTTTGTTATTTTGAAGCATTGTTTTCTGTTCCGATGCTGCAGGTTTATATTCAAATTGTGAATGGCATCGATCTACTGTACCCGGATGCTTTCGATAATACGTGTATTCATATAATAATTATTACTATCCCTTTTGTTTAATAAAATGAAGAAATATTACTTTGATATTGTACTGCTTCTTCGGTCATATCACAAGTGTAGAGAATGTGTATAGATCATTTGTTGCTAGTTATTTACATACCATTGTGGATCTATGATGGTCAAACGTATGCTGGTTTTCCTACAGTAGTGTGGAATATACATTTACGTATTTATTATACATACGTACCTTTGTCTCATATCATTTTCCATCGAATATTGTTTTGAAATCTTTCCAATTGTCATATTACAATGATTTTTTTTCTCAAAGTGTAGCGATTTTAGAAAAAAAATCACATTAAATTCTGCAAAGCTGCTATTGGTGTCAGAAAATCAACTTCAAGTGTAGCCGTTTACGTTGAACTTGGTAGATATTCTATATTGGAAGATGGTCTGATTGCCGTAAATGATATAAATTAAACTGGTTTGGGAAGATGAAGGACTTAATAGCTACATATGTATTTAAATATGTGTGGTCTAATAATTCACATATCAATGAAGTTAATTTTTTGTCTTTGTTAAAACAAAAAAATATCGACAAATACGTACAAGAATGGAATCGATATAATAATGATAATAGGGTACTAATTGTATACAAAACAATAAAAACAACCTTTTTGTTCGAGTCATATTTAGAGATGATTGTTTCAAGAAATTTAAGAACAGCGATTACCAAATTACGTATCTGTGCACATAACCTGAGAATACAGACTGGAAGATATGATAGATTGGAACGAAACGTGCGATTTTGCCAATTATGTGACAACGATACAATAGAGAATGAATACAACTTTTTGTTGAAATGTTTTAAAATTGCCAAAATTAGAGAAAACTACATTAAAACCTATCATAGAGTCAGACCTAGTATGTTCAAACTCACAACATTATTAACTACAGAAAATAAAAATGAAATTCCAAAGTTAGGAAAGTTCATTTTAGAAGCACTCAAGATTCGATATCGTTATACCAATTCATGTAGTAATGTATATTAAATACATTTATGCAGTATGTTATGGGATATGTTATACATGTGCTTGAACAAAATTAACTTCATATTTAATACACAATGACATTTAATGATATGCTTTATTTGAACATGTTTTGTTTATTGTATATGCTTATATAGATATTGCATTCTAATTACGTATACGTATAATCCGGTACAGTGCCGATACTTTAATATATGATTGTTACTCAAACGTATCGTGTGTGCTCCTACGAAATTATAATTATTGTTTTATTTTACTGATTATAGACTAAAGGCTGGTTATACACTAAGTATAATTATAAATCGTAAGGACAAGGGAGGTTAGTTTAAACATATTTATTTCAAACAAGCATTTTTATGCAAATAATTTCATACAACATTTCTATTAAATAATAACATGTTTGAATGGGATGAGAACGAAAGACAAAGTCTTATATGGTTCTTCTCCCTCGCCATGAAATATATACAGATGCATGATTAAGAACGAACATAATTGGATTACAAAATAATAAATCCTGAAACACAATCGGCAAAAAGAGCAACTCCGATGACAGAGTGTCTCTTTATAAAGGTAAAAAGATGAGAGTTGGAAGGTGTAGGAGTTAAAGTGGGTGAGGTTTGGGGAAAGTAGGAAGAGGTTTTTAAAGAAACTGTAGCAAAATTACGTATCAAATCGCTTACTAGCGATAATGAATTAATGAACTGCATCATCTATTTTGGTATATGTTAAATAGTCATGAGTGTCGTCTCCATAGAGAATAGTTTCGATGCATGGGACGGAATACATAGATATCTTGTTTATTAGTTCGCCGCGAATATGTGCATACTGAGTGCATTCGAGAAAGTAATGTGATGTCGTTTTAACAAGAGACGTTAAGGGCCGTAATTTGCCTTTATGCAAATTATTTTCAACTTAATATCAACATAAAGTGCAGATAGTCATCTTTTAAAAATATCCTCAATGCACGCATTTGTTGAAAAGACCGTATCTCCAACCCGAGACGAAGAAGCTCACTGCTTTTTAATTTTGACGTTGTTGAACGTTGCTTTTTGCGGCAACGTCACAAATCAGAATTTCATTGACGCGGACTGCCGCGCTTATTATTCAATCAGCATTAAATCGATCCAAAATGTGATAATTTATTTAAATCACTTTGATCAATCAAATTAACAAATTACATTTCATATAATATCAACAATATAATGCATGTGAAAAATATATTGGTGACTCAAATTGCCGAATGTTTTACGAAATTAATCACACATTGTTAATAACATTTGATATTTTTGCTTTTGAATCGCATCAGAACTATTACATTCTTAAAGTTTACTAACGTAAATATATATAATACAACAACAAATACGGTTTCATAAATGACCGATTGTATTCTCCTATTCAGTTCGTATGCACATTCTGATATCCTAACAATAAAAATAAAATAATGCGAAGCACACGCTACATGTACATCTTCCGTATAGATTTATCCCGTTCTATGGCAAGCGGTTCGACGCATAATCCCAAGAAACTAGGTTTCTCATGAGAACCTAGGTTCTCAGAATGAGAACCTAGGTTCTCATGAGAACTATGGTTCCCAAATGAAATATTGGGTTCTCATGAAAACCTAGGTTATCAGAGAGAACGACGCGAAAAGCTTTCGAGAACCTAAGTTCTTGTGAAAATCTTGGACATCAAACGAGAACTTAAGTTCTCAGAATGAGAACCTAGGTTCTCATGAAAACCTAGTTTCTCATGAGAACCTAAGTTCTGTGTGTCTATGAGAACCTAGGTTCTCATGAAAAACCTAGTTCCTCATGAGAACCTAGGTTCTCAAGCGTAAACTAAGGTTTTCAAATGAGAACCTAGGTTCTCATGAGAACCTAGGTTCTCATGAGAAACCTGGTATCTTGGGATTTCATGAACCTAGGTTCTCATGAAAAACCTGGTTTCTTGGGATTTCATAAACCTAGTTTCTCATTAGAACCTAGGTTCTCATGAAAACCTGGGTCCTCATCAGAACCTAGGTTCTCATGAGAACCTGGTTTCTTGGGATTTCATAAACCTAGTTTCTCATGAGAACCTAGGTTCTCATGAAAAACCTGGTTTCTTGGGATTTCATAAACCTAGTTTCTCATGAGAACCTAGGGTCTCATGAGAAACCTGTTTTTTGGGGATTTCATAAACCTAGTTTCTCATGAGAACATAGGTTCTCATGAAAACCTAGGTTCTCATGAGAAACCTGGTTTCTTGGGATTTCATAAACCTAGTTTCTCATGAGAAACCTAGTTTCTTGGGATTATGCGTCCAACCGCGAGCCATAATTAACCTCCATTTGTCTCCCATTGCTTGGCACACGCTGGGAGCATATGTGTAGAATGATAAGAAATAGACGTGAAACAGTGAATGTTACTCCCCAAGAACATTTTTGAACAATGTTCAGACAATTCTAAGTAATATTCAACGAAACTTGGAGGAAACTTCTTGAGGAATGAAAGTAATCTGTCGACATTGGTCTGAACACGTTAATAAAATATTAAACTGTTTATGAAATACATCTTTAATTGTAAATATTATTTTGAGACTAAAAATTGAAACAAATTCAGATCAATCGTTACATAATTCAGTGTTACAGCATTTAATGGGTTTCAGATATTCAGTTCCCTTGTTCGGGCCTCGAACGACTGTACGGTACAGTTTTCTTTTTCAAGTATGTCTGTGATATAGTAAGCAATCATTATGGTATAAATAGAAGCTTAATCTATATTTATAATGTGTAATAATGCCTTATTCAATCGTAAGATATCGGCCCACACTGCAAGAACAACTTATGCACTAAAGACATTGCAAACATATTTCAATAACTTGAGATATCTGCAAAAATAAAGTCCTTAACGGCGGGTTTTCATTCTGTCCAGCCCGTGTGTAATCATATGTGAACCCCATTGATCCTGCGCCCTGAATAATATGTGTCCCGTATTCCAAACGAGCAAGTTTACGCCGTCCGACGCGTAGTTCTGGAAACATAGGTTCTCATGAGAACCTAGGTTCTCATGAGAACCTATGGTTCCCAAATGAAAATCACGGATTTAGTATTGAAGACGCGTAATTCTGAAAACCTAGGTTCTCATGAGAAATGAAAACCACGGATATGGCAAGCAGTTCGACGCAAAATCCCAAGAAACTAGGTTTTTCATTAGAACCTAGGTTCTCATTCTGAGAAACTATGTTCTCATGAGAACCTAGGTTTTGAAATGAGAACCTAGGTTCTCATGAAAACCTAGGTTCTCATTTGAAAATTTGGGTTCTTGAAGCCATGTGCAATCTTCAAGCGAGAACCTAGGTTCTCATTCTGAGAACCTAGGTTCTCATGAGAAACCTAGTTTCTTGGGATTATGCGTCGAACCGCTTGCCATACCGCTCGCTTGATACGATTACTTTTGATAGGCCAAAATAAGTTAATTGAGTGGTCTCCCGTGAATCATATGAACACTACACTTTTTTATTAATGCGGGTAAAAAAGCAACACCATTGCTTACGCGATAATGCACGTAAGCAAACGTTCAAGGTATTAATTATAAACTGTTCAATCAAATGTCGATTAAGAAGTAAGTAAATGTATTTTTAACATTCAGCACACTCGTGTACCAAACATAAAACGATACCGACGATCAGATCACGAAAATGTATTGCAGTTTTTAGAAGAATCAAGTTGGTAAACGTGTGTGCTGTTGTCATAAAATAATGATAAACATGAAAATATGCTCGAAATCGGCGTTTTTCGAAGAAAAGCGCGAGTTTAGAACGTTCAATGTGACGTCATATATGCGGCGTACGATGCAATAACTATGTCAACGTAAAGCGCACGTCGTATTCTTCACAATTTGTTATTGAATAATGCGATAATTAATAAATAAAACTAATCAAATTTTTTTTTCAGGCAAAAAATGGTCCTTAACGTCCCTTGTTGCTACTTAAATAATTCGTGGTTAGGATATGGATTGTATTATTTGGTGCTCCTCCAAATTACAATAACTGTTTTTCTTTATTAATTATAAATACATTCATGTACTAAAATGGTAAATATTTAGCTGGATACACTGTTAACATCTGATAATAAACGAGTTTTGTTCAATTATCTTTCAAGTTCATTTATGACTATTTTGTAACATTTCTGCAAAGTACACTTACTATATTCATGTATTTAGTATTATTATTTTGTTTAACACTAGAAACTGTAAAGTTTATGTGAAATAAAATTATGTTCTGTTCATAGCACAGGTGTAACACCAATCTATTGCTTCATAAATGAATGAATTCTTTTTTTATTATTAACATTAACACAGTTGTGTTTCAGCCGATAAGTTATGCAAACTGATGATAATGATGTCACAAGTGTCGGAATTATTATGTTATATTTCTTACAATAAAATTTGAGCGTTTATAACATATCACAATTTAAAATACATAACTTTCTGAACTCGGCACATCGCGCGATATGCCTTACAAGTAATATAAGAGTACTTTTTTCAAATCGTTTACATCATTTGAAGTCTTTTTCTACACAAGACAATTATAGGCATTAACTATAAAAGTATTAATTATTTAAATAAAGAAGAAAATTATATATTATATATAATTACCTTATTTTCTAATTTCCTTACTTTACACGGTAGTTATTCGCGAGCAAGTTTTATGTTAATGGTTTGCTCTTCTTGTAATTAAATCTGGTCCGTCAATTTCTTTCCCCGCAAGAGAATAATTCGTTTGTCATTCCTTCTCTGCGTATATAAGATTTGGTGTTGTTCGCCCATTGGTTTAGTGAACCATCCGGTTAGGTGGATTATTTGACATACTTTTTTTCAAACGTTTTATGTTTTATGTCTAGTTACAATTTTGAAGAAAATCGACTTAATTGATGAGACAGTATACAACTTAAGTTTTCCAAAAGATGTAAATGCGAAATACTATGAACGTCTTGAGAATATCATACGAGTTTTATATTAAACATAAATGGAAACTCGTACCATCATGTTGGCATTATGTTGTTTTAGACCCCAATAATTATATAATATTAATTATTACATTATTTAGAAGAAAAAAAAAACACTATCATATATCTTTTTCTTAAAAGTTTGATATAGAAAGAAAACATTGTGACTGTATCCTTTTATACAAAACAAGTTTTTGTTTAAAACATAAATCGTTTCTTTAAAGCATGGTGACCAGGGATTGTGGACGGTTGTCTTATAGCAACACCAAAATGAACGTTATATCAAGTTTAGGTTTTCTCAAAATATAAGTAATCTGTTTCTCGTGAATAACATTAAGTTTTATATGTATTAATATAAGTTATGTCTATATTTATAGCACGAATATATCCATAGAGAATACATGGTTGATGTCGAGGTGGAAACAGTTTATTGGATGAGGCTTAGCAAAAAACAAGGCAAACTTTAGCGATCCCTATTTTCTTTTTCGGCCCGAACCGGATAAACTTTCTCCATCTCGGCCCCAACCATGTATTCATTTATCTTGCTTCAGGTCGGACGAAGCAATGTTTGCTAAAATTTTATACTTATTTTTTATTTTTTACTATCATTTGTGTTTTGACTGAACTTTCCTCAGGAACTTCGCATGCACAATTTGTAATAGTTTAAATACTTGAACATGTTAATACGCGTAGGAATACGTACTTACGGTATATCACGGTCACGTGATCAACTGTCACTGCTTTATTAGGTCACTGTTAGCAACAGACACATGATAGAGTGTTATAATAGCCCAATACTTTTCGTTTCGAAACATTACATAAGTCATTATTTTATATTTGCATTTTCGCAAATGTCGCTTTTTCTTGCCCCTTAATACGTACGTAATTACCTGTTTACATGTGTATAATAAATAAATATTTTCACTTTGATAAGAATGCGTACGAATCTGAATGGTTTTACATGCAGGCCCGCGTGAAATTAGTTTGAGATAAGTTTCTTGGAAATATTTGTACGAAAATATATGTGAAAATGTACTAAGAACTGTGCATGAATATACTTTTGCTATATACCACGTTCGTGTTCTAATCAAAAGGTCATTTGAGAGCTCCTGTACAAGTTTGCATTTTTTAACGTTTATTCCAAAATCAAACGCGCATATTGTTTACAATAACATAGAATGGTCCTGATTGTGAGCAAAGCTAAATATAATAGAACAAATATAATTTTAATTTTAAACTAATGAGGCAATCATTCTATAAACTCTATTGTAGGAGGTCGTTTTTCAAACAACTGTTCAATTGAGTATCTTCGTGGTTTAATCAATGGCTATAGTAGTACTTTATAAACATGGACATTAAAATAGTTTAATTGAAAATTTAAATTGACTTTTATTTTCCCTAACGATTATAAAATGACATGAATTGTAAAAAAAACGCCATTTATCACGTTAATATTTTAATAATTTAAGCACGTTTCAAAGAATAACTTCATACAGTAAGTAGTATGACATTAATTTTTTTTAATATTCATATACGTGTATGCATCTTTTTGTTGTTGTTTATTTTGTTTAAAGAATTGATTGTATATTTGTACATGAGAAAAAATTCAAGCCTTCATGTAATGGTGTTATTTAAGCAAAAAAAAGTGGCACATTGAATATTCCATGTTTGGATAAGTATTCTAATTGAATGAGTATTCAAATTTAATTTCAAATATGTTAATATTTAACTCCGTAGTTAAAGCAAAATGAAAAGGTATATAGATGACGATGTCAATTTATACATATCTGTTCAGTACCAAATCAGAGAGGTACATACAACTTCTTCTAACAATATAATCGATTTGTTAAGCTGTGTACAGAAACTAAAAACAATCAGTTTGTGTTATTGTTGTCATCGACTTTAATTTGAGATGAACAAATAGCGTAAAGCTTTAAAGGGGCCTTTTCACGTTTTGGTAAATTGACAAAATGGAAAAATGTTGTTTCATATTCGCAAATTTTTGTTTAAGTTATGATATTTGTTAGGAAACAGTAATACTGAACATTTACCATGCTCTAATATAGCCATTATTTGCATCTTTTGACGATTTAAAAACCTGAAAATTATAAAGCGTTGCAACGCGAAACGATTGAATAATTTGGAAAGTTCTGGTGTTGTCGTTTTATTTTGTGAAACTACGAATATTGCTTATATAAAGTATAAAATACCTCTGTTATACATACTTTGCAGGATGGCCGAGTGGTCTAATTCGTTTTTACTCCAGGACTCCATGGGTCAGTGGTTCGAGCCCTGCTGAGGGTTACTTTTTTCTTTTTTTGATTTTAGAGTTTTTTTTAGATCCAATGTTTAGATTTATCAATATAAAGCATTTAATGACAAACTTCAATATAAAGAAGTGAAACTCCAGCTGCTGGAGCAGTATTGAATTTTCATTAAAAACAATTAGTTGGTCCTTTATTTAAGGCAAGTGACCGATTGCCCAAACAGTACAAAACAGCACAATACAGCACAATACAAACCAACATAAACACAAAATATGAATAAAGCTGGGGTCACCGCCTTGGATTGGTCAATGCAAAGCATTGGGGGTTTAAACCTGGTTATAGAGCGCTCAACCTCACACTTGGCCCAGCAATATTCATAATACATTTAAGTGTAAATAAAATTTAACGTTATAGCATTGTAACTCAAATTAAACAATAATAAAAGGGAATTAAAACGCATTCAATTTAATTACTATTTAATTACTCAATTGCATTGAAGATACAAGAGTAACAGAATTACAACTTTTTGACGCACGATCAAATAAAACTATTAACAATTGTCAACTACAATCCTTCTTTATAGAAAAGATTTGAGAATATAGAATCATATAGTTAATATCTCAGATAATCATCGCGCAAATACAGGAAGAAGCAGCAATAATGGGTGTAAAAATTCCATATTACATAGCTTGGTTGTTTATGTGACTGCTAAACAAATTAAAAATAATTAAATCAAACAAGAAACGCCTATCAGAGAGAAAATATAAATAAAATGGAACGTTATAAACCCAATGACCTATGCATGTAGATTACAACTGGGAAAGTCGGTCGTATGACGTCACAAAAATCCATAATGACGTGAACAAATTCCAAGGGCAGTACTAAATAAAAATATTAATGGGGCTGTGCTACTAATAAAACAAGTTTAGGTGATTTAATATTAAGAAGCAAATGAATAAAAATGGTAATTCCATTAAAGCGACATTATTGGAATCAAACAGTATATAGGTGTTTTGACAACTGAAGACAGAAATGATTTGATGTACGATTTGAGTCCAAATGTAGTTTACATGCAGATTTGTTCATACGACACAATGACACAATTTTATTCAACAGTGAAAAATGCCTATAATGTAGTATTCATGCAGATTTGTTCATACGACACAATGACACAATTTTAATCAACAGTGAAAAATGCCTATAATATCACTAATGATTCCAAATTTTAAGGGAAGAAAGATATAGTGAATCGAAAACCATCAAACACGTGTTTTTAAGTACATAAGCATCGTATCCTTTTGATAAAAACAAGTTAATTAAATTGAAAAGTTTAATATGAACATTTGGTTTAACATATTTTAATTTGCGGACACGCTTCAAAACATCTCCGTAAAATGATGGATGGGAGATTCCATTATTTAAATGCCATTTTAAAGAAACATTATATTTTGAAATTAAATCACCATACTTAGAGTAAAATCTAGCAAATTTATTTCAGTAAAAAACTGTGAAAAGGCCCCTTTAATAATTGTTCAATAAAGAAAATTGGCATGCTTTAAATGTGTTCAGACAATACAACAATAAAATATGCTTGTCTGAAGCATTTTTAATAATATTGTGATGAATGTGACTTAAATATTCAGATGATAAATATTTCGAGCAACAATTAATTGGATTGCGTTACGCCCAATAATAACACGCAAGTCCCACTCCTTATTAATCTCAACAGGACATCGAAATAGACGTGATTATCAACAGGCTTACATTCGTGTTTACATCCGTGTAAACTGGGAGTGGTTACTCAACCGGTAAAATGCTGGTCTTTCTTTAATAGTTTGATGTATTTTCACTCGGAGTATTACGCATTCATTTGCAAACAACATATCGAAAGGAGTAAACGTTGTAAGACAGCTATTTCTCGAAAATGAAATCATTAGTGATTAGTGTTCTGTTTGTAAGTGTTTTAGGTCTGTGTGAATGTTGTAAGTGCGCTGTAAGGCCCGATTTGGATCTGGGCTGTGGATCAGATTTCAGTAAGTATGCTTATTATTGCTTACTTATATATTGACATGTGATGGGCATACTATTGTGTAGATAATCTTATGTAAATTGGCATACTATAACATGTGGTCACACTGATGTATATATATTAAATTAAATGTATTGGTTTAGTTCAGTAGTTCATTTACTATTTTGTAAAAAGTGTTCTACCGATCATTCATTTAGAGGATAATTTAATAAGTATAATTTATTTCAGTAATCAAGACCAAAGTGACAAGTAAACTTCGAAATCCTGCGGTTCCCAACGATTTCGACGGTTTCTTCTATTCGATTAACCTACCATCTTATTTTAATACATACAAGGTAATTCACTATCATATTAAGGTATCGTTTATGTATCATTTATGGTTTATTAATGCTCATTGGGTCATTGTCAACCTAAAATGGCCCACAGGTCATCCAGGGGGTGACTTGAGGCCGATTCTTGTCACCCTAGGGTGACTTCAAGCCGACCGGGTGACTAGAATCGGCTTGAAGTCACCTCAGGGTGACATGAATCGGCTTTTAGTCACCCCCGGGTGACTTCAATATAAAGAAGTGAAACTCCAGCTGCTGGAGCAGTATTGAATTTTCATTAAAAACAATTAGTTGGTCCTTTATTTAAGGCAAGTGACCGATTGCCCAAACAGTACAAAACAGCACAATACAGCACAATACAAACCAACATAAACACAAAATATGAATAAAGCTGGGGTCACCGCCTTGGAACGGTCAATGCAAAGCATTGGGGGTTTAAACCTGGTTATAGAGCGCTCAACCTCACACTTGGCCCAGCAATATTCATAATACATTTAAGTGTAAATAAAATTTAACGTCATAGCATTGTAACTCGAATTAAACAATAATAAAAGGGAATTAAAACGCATTCAATTTAATTACTATTTAATTACTCAATTGCATTGAAGATACAAGAGTAACAGAATTACAACTTTTTGACGAACGATCAAATAAAACTATTAACAATTGTCAACTACATTCCTTCTTTATAGAAAAGATTTGAGAATATAGAATCATATAGTTAATATCTCAGATAATCATCGCGCAAATACAGGAAGAAGCCATGTCAGGTCGACAATGACCAAATGAGCTTAGCGCATTGGGTCATCGTCGAAATAAAATGGCTTGAAGTCGTCCGGGGTGACTAGAAGCCAATTCTTGTCACCCTAGGGTGACTTACAGCCGATTCATGTCACTCTGGGGTGACTTCAAGCCGACCGGGTGACTAGAATCGGCTTGAAGTCACCCTAAGGTGACATGAATCGGCTTCTAGTCCTCCCCCGGTGATTTCAAGACATTTCAGGTCGACAATGACCCAATGAGCTTTATTAAGTTAATAAGCCACATTGTCACCGTTGGATTCCAGAATACAAACGCAAACATATTTTACGCAAAACGAGTGTGCATGTCTTAATCTTGTCATATACTCGTTGTCTCGGAGAAAAAAAATTAGATTTTATTTATGTTCAAAGCATAGTTTTTAAAAACTTTTAGAAATGCAATCATAATCAATTACTGGTAAAACATAAAAAAATGCATGTCAATTTGTTTCAGTTCAATTTCCGATCTGATGTATCTGCGGCAAACAAAGCGAGAGTATACACAAGTGAGAGTACCGCATCGTGCGGTGTCTTTTTAGAAAGGGGAAAGACGTACATCCTGTCAGGTACACCCGTGCACGAGAATGGCTAATTACATGCCCTGTGCATTCAGTTAGATATCACGATGTAAGACGTTTAAATATATTTGTGAATCATTAGGGAGTAATCGGTATAGCGTTGTTAATGCTTAAATATTCATTATACACAAACATCACGTTAATTTATTTCGATGGTGTTTGTCTGTGTTGCATTATCTAAGATATTGTCAGTTATGATTATTATGCTATGTCCTTGATATTTTTTATTATATTATTATCTTATTCATTATTATAAGAATAGTTATTATTATTTATAGTTATTATTATTAGTTCGGCTGTTTTAGGCAAAAACCCAAAGTATTGTCATAGCCAGCTCGTCGTGTCGTCCGCCGTCCGAGTCGTGCTAAAACCTTAACATTTTGTTAACCTTTTGAACATTGGTTCTAAAATGAAAGTGCTTCCAGCTACAACATTGAAACTTCATTTGTAGCTGCAACTTGACGAGTTCTACACGCCACAACCATTTTTGGGTCACTAGGTCAAAGGTCAAGGTCACTGGGACCTCTAAAAAAAATTCTGACAAGCTTCCTTGATTCAAAACTGCACACGGAGCAGAGCGTTGGCAACGGTTATGCGGTGCTCTTGTTATGATTAATATTATTAACATTTATTTTTATTAGTTTAATCATTATTATTATTTTTAATTATTTTTAGAAGTACAATAATGATTATAACAATAATAATAGTAATAATGATAAATATAAGTATTATTATTATTATTATTATAATTATTGTTATTATTATTATTATTATTATTATTATTATTATTATTATTATTATCATTATTATTATTACTATTATGACTATAAGGAGAATTATTATTTGTATTATTATTATGACTATTATTACTAAAAGGTGAATTATAATTAGTAGAATTATTATTATTATTATTATATTGTTTTAATTATTATTATTTGAACAGGAAGTGTCAATAAAGAAAAGCAGCGCATGGAAATGAACTCGTGTGCGTCTTGGGTACGGGAGTCGAGTCAAATCAGTCCAGAGACCCGGCAACTGTTGATGCAGTTTAAACAAGGAACTGTAGTGTGCCCAGAGCAAAATTAAGCGAAAACGATGACATACATATGAACATTTTTTGCTCACTCAATTGTACAGGACTGAACCGGGTACAATCCACAGATGTCATAGTAAACGAAAGAAAACACCATTTTGTATTTTCGTTAACCATTTTATGAATCACGGTTAAATAACGGTTTGATGGGCTATTCCTAATGTAATTATTGCACGAATGCGTACCTGTTTAAAAACAATGTGGCGAAACGATGACATTATTTCAGCGAACGCCACCTTGTAAACCACATTGTTTACTTAATGAATTTTGTTGAATCTGTATAATGAAAAGTGCACCAACGGTTGAATAAATTATTTTGACACTATGTGTGTTGTTACTTACTCATAAGTTAAAACATATACACATGTATAAGAATAAACACGTCAATCAGAGCAAATAATAATAATAATGCATATAAAATTATACTGAACTTCTCATTGCGTTGTTTATGACCATTTATACTTCGAACTAAATTAAATCGGAATGTGCCAATCGTTCAATATAGTAAGAAAATCTCTTGTGATAAGTTATAATATATAGGTATTTACATCCACGGTGCAGAAAAAAACGACGTGTCTGAACAGTGGGAAGTAATATAAATCTGTAAACATCTGATGATCCAAGTCATGCGAATAAAACATTCGCAATCGGATTAATATCGCCGCTATTTTGTGACAGTTTGCATGTCCAACCGTTTGGGTTAGTAGTTCATATACACTGGTAACTAAAATTAATTAATGTTACTTTTATTAAATTGTTATATATATTTAAAACCTGTGCTAACTTATGAATATCACTGCGGTTAAAATTCATACCAATATTCATGAAAATGATATTAAATAAACAATTGCGGTCCGATTTGTTTAAGCTGCTTTGCATCAGAAAGCATACGTTTGTGCCTCGTTTGTCTATCTTTCAGAACTACGCCAAATTGTTATTTAAAGTGACCATTACGCTTCGCAACGCATTGTCTGCTAAAACGTATACGTCAAGTAAGATGTATAAAATAAAGCCTGCAAGAGAGGAAATATTGATTTCCTGATTAATTGTATTGATTAATTGATCTATTGCGTTGAAGTTTTGGCGCCCTTCAAACTCGCCAATACGCAAACACGAAAAGTCGAATTACAATTAAAATTGTCGTATCGGCGTATCCTTTTGTCTTTCTGTAATGTTGTTGTGTTGGCGTCCTTTACACCCCAAAACACACCAGACCGAGCAGGCAGAAATTAATAACCGTACGATAAACCGACAATATGAATACAGTAGCAAGAAATTGTCGTCAAACTAAGCATGTATTCTATAGGCCATCGTGATGTGTTTTCATTAAATGGTAGAAAACAGTTTATTTAACCTGTGCTTCACACATATAAATTCAAAAATCAAAAGTAGGTTAATATTCAAAACTATGACTTTTCGACAACCATATTGTCGAGAGGACCAATGAAAGAATACATGTATAAGGTATATATGGCTTTTAGAAAATATCCTGTATAATACGTTGATAATAATAATAAAGGCCATTTAGGGTGTAATGTAATTAGATTTAAAATATAAATATAAAACAATACACCTTTACGAAAGTTCGATTATTCATATTTTGCTTTATGCTGAAGTCGAATACAAAGTTTGCACGACCGACACTGCTTATTATCGATATGCACCTGAAACCCAAATAAAGAAAGCAGCAATCACATGTGTAAAAAAGTTCTCAGTTGATCAAGCACATAATCAAACAAATTTGTACACGCGTATCACACTCACTTCAAAGGATATTAATCATGTCGAAGTATTTTGCCACTCAGAAGCAGCTTGCAGTTTACTTCCTAGTTCATATACATGCACTATGAATACTAAGTATACACAGATTATTTTATTTCGTCAATATGTGACAGCATGGTACGGTTAAAGTCATACATGGTTTGCGATTTTGATTTGATTTGGAAATTTGATTGAAAACAAGAAATGAAAATGATTCGCCTATGGTATTTGTTTAAAGACATTGTGTAGACACCTTTAAACACGGTCCAAGTGTAATTATCATTAACTTCACAATCATTCATAATTGATAGCCTAATTACTCAAGTTCTCAAATTTTAGGTTTTTTGTTCCTTAACATTTTGATAAAGATAATGTTTAGCCGACTTCGAAATTTCCCCCATGTTTTGCACCATGGCTATGCATGAAACAAGCGCAAATAAACAACTCATTTTATGACAATGGCATACCTTTGTGTATAATGTTTTGAAGTAAATGTAGTTTTGAGACAATAAACTTTTGCGATGGCATCTGTTTGATACCGACACATATCTATTTTTAACAGGAATTTCAACACAACCCTATCAATACATGTTATACAAAAGATTAGACGTTATAGTACAGAGAATTTACTTGCAATTTCAAAATCTCTAACCATCTTATAGTGATTATTTATGACTAAAGCATTAACAGCTCATCGTCAAATACACACACGTATTTGGGCAAACAAATTGCACATGCGTCAAGATAACAAAAAAGGGTAAACACAACAAAAAAAATAGTGACGCGTACACTGGTTCGCGTAATGGACGTTTACTTCGAAAAGACCAATAGATAAAGAGACCAGATGCATACTTCGTAATTAATTTAATCGGAATGCTTATTGTTTTAAATAGTACCTGCATGAAGGCAACCAATGTAAATCGTTTTGATGTGTGATAAATTATAATATACAGGTTTTTACATCCGCGACGCTGTAAACGACGTGTCTGAACAGTGGGAAGTAATACAAATCTGTAAACATCTGGTGATCAAAATAATGCGAATAAAACATTCTTAATCATGTCGCTATGACATTGTGCATGCCCCACCGTTTGGTTCAGTAGTTCCTTTACACTGGCAACTAAAATAGATGTTTCTTTTATTAAATTGTTAAAAGATGTTGAACACTATTTCTTTTAAACCTGGGCTAACTTATGAATATCACTGCGGTTATAATTCATACCAATATTCATGAAATATGATAAAAAATAAAGAATTGCGGTCCGATTTATTTGAGCTGCTTTGCATCAGTAAGCATACGTCTTCGCCTCGTTTTTCTATCTTTCAGAACTACGCCAACATGTTATTTAACGTGACCATAACGCGTCACAACACAGTGTCTTCTAATTTAAAACGTATACGTGAAGTAAGATGTACTTTATAACATAACGCCTTTAAGAAAGGAAAGATTGATGTTCTGATTAATTGAAGTTCTCTCGCGTTGTCGTTTTGGCGCCTTTCAAACTCACCAACATGCCAACACGAAAGAACGAAATATAATAAAATTGTCGTATCGGCGTGTACTATTTCCCTTATGAAATGTTGTCGTTTCGGCGTCCTTTACGTCCCAAAACACACCATACCGATCAATAACCCTACGATAAACCAAGAACCTAATTATGAATACAGTAGCATGCAATTTTCGTTAAACAAATCATTTACGCAAGAGGCCATCGTGAGATGTATTCTTTAAATGGTAGAAAAGAGTTTATTTTAACCTGTGCTTCACACATAAACATTCGAAAATCAAAAGAAGGCTTACGTTCCAAACAATGACTTTCGACAACAATAAGATGGAAAGTACCAAAGAATGAATACATTTACACACATACGGTATTATATGGCTTTTAGAAAATATTTTCTATAATACGATGATAATTATAACTGCTCATTTAGGTGAAATGTAATTAGATTTAAAATATATATTAAACACATTACACGTTTACGAATTTTTAATTTACCATAACCGACACTGCTAATCATCGATATGCACCTAAAACGCAAATACAGTAAGCAGCAATCCCCTGTGTAAATTAGTTCTCGGTTGATCAAGCATAAAATCAAACAAATTAGAACACGTGTATCACGCTCACTTCAAATGATATGAAGCATGTCGAAATACTTTACCACTCAGACGCAGCTTGCTGTTAGCTCCTAGTGCATGTATATGTATGTATAATAAGTATGAAATGATTATTATTTTTCGTCAATATGTGACAGCATGGTAAGGGTTGGTCAAAACATGGTTTTTCGATTTTGATTTGATACAGAACTTTGATTAAAAACTATGATTAGCCTTTGGTTCTTGTTAAAAGAAAGTGTATAGACACCATTAAACACGGTCCAATTGAAATTATCATCAACTTCCCACTCATTCACAATTGGTATCTTAATTACTCAAGTACTCCAATTTTATGTTGTTTATTCCTCAGCATTTTGAAAAAGACGATGTCAAGCCAACTTCGAAAATCCCCATATTTTTTCCAGTTTTCATTATGGCACTTGGGCGGAATAGCTTTGCTCCATGGCTTTGCATGAAACTTGGGTAAATAAACCACTCATTGTATGACCATGGAATACCTTTGTTTACACTGTTCTGAAGTAAATGGAGTTTTGAGACAAAAAACTTATGCGATGGCATCTGTTTCATACGGACACATATCTATTTTAAACAGGAATTTCAACACAACACTATCAATGCATGTTATACAAAAGAGTAGACGTTATAGTACATAGAATATAATCGCAATGTCAAAATTTCTAACCAACTCATAGTGTTATTTATGACCAAAGCACTAACAGCCCATCGTCAAATACACACACGTATTTGGGCAAACAAATTGCAAGTGCGTCAATATAAAAAAGGATAACACAAAAGAAAAAGTGACGCGTACACTCGTAATGGGCGTTTACTTCCAACAGGCCAATAGATAAAGAGACCAGATTGGTTTTGATGAATTATTTATGTTGCTCATGTTATATAGCTTGGAGAATAAGTTCGAACAAATATGATGTACTAGAGCACAATATGCTATCTTATTCTGCGACATGCACAATTTAAAATTTATGTTACCTTCACCCGATATATATTTTACATTACATTATTAATTTATGAAATAATAGTGTCTTTATAATATATATTTGTTAAAATACTTGTACAATAAAATATTAATGAAAATAGTGGTCGCCATTCTCCATCTGGTCAAACTCGCAGCGTGTACGTTGAAGTCATTTCATTAAATGTCGAGCGTGCAGTTTCTGTACACTTGTTTTTTCCAAAATAAATCCAGCCCCACACATGTATAGAGTTTTGTTTTACTTAATGTTTTCTTTTTTTCCAGTCAAGGGTGGATGGAGCTTGTGGAGTGGATGGTGTGAATGCTCGGTTACGAACGAGAATGGGAAGAGAACGCGGACACGTGAATGCAATAACCCGACCCCTAACTACGGGTATGCCCTGTCCCGGGACAAGATTCAGTACAAGCCATGCACAGAGATGTGTCCTAGTGAGAATTACAACCAAATCAGTTGCACAAAAAGTGGAATTAAATGTATCTGATAGATAACTGTCAATGCTAATAATTATAATTAAGTCTTTGCTAAAATTTACCGCATTTTATGCACCCCTACGATCTCAAATGTACCAGAAGTCTTGATCGAAAACACTGATTAATGAAATGCTTGTAACACTGTACTCATCGGCCATATGTTTAAGTTGCAACAGATCATAATCTTACCCAATTACTTTGGACATTCGCAAGCATCATCCGAGAGGTTTGTTTTTACAATTGAAACAAATTAAATCTAGCATAGAGTGATGTTCTAATGTAAATATTAGTTCAGTTCCCGTGTTTGTATTTCATACCAACAATACTATAACGTACACATTATTATTCTTCATCTTTCCTTTCTCATCGACAAAGTAAGTTTTATAACGGGCATGTTTGCCTGATAATTGTTACATTGTATTATGTCAACCGAAACCTTTTGTCAGCGCAAAAGATAGTACATGGTAGTTGCCATTGATTACATGAGTACCCAAGTGATGAACACTATCGCTTGTACACCCACATGTTATCATTTTACGCACATTGGGTGGATCTTAAGCAACCATTGATGCTACTGTAATGCGTAAAAAAGTGTTGATCACACGGATTCAGATCTGAGGGGTCTGCATCTAATGCGTGTTTCTATATATACGCCTCTATGTGAACATGGTTCACATTTGCATGTAATGCTTTCGTGGTTGGCGGCAAGCTTGCGAGCGATGGAATAGCCTAACCCGACTCGCCTACCCTGGTGGCACATAGAATTATCTTGTTATACACATTTACTCTGTAATAGACTTTCAATAGCATGTTGAGACAAATCTGGTCGCTTCCATCACAACTTCTTTCATACATGCTGTCACATCACCTAATAGTCTGATGGAGTTGTCTGCGTTCAGCATCTTAATAAATGTTCCCTTACTGATACCAAAATATCCAGCCACTGTGTTGCATCAGAAGATAGCGTTTGCATAAAGCTAGTCGATCGTGATATTTCCTTTCTTTGGGCAGTTTTCGATCGTGATATTCCTTTTTTTTGGGGCAGTTTTGTGAATATCTATTGCCGCTGTTTCTCTCACTATTAAGTCCATGATGACACATAATGCAAGCTTCAGGACTAAATAGTAATCAAACAACAAATAAACACTCCTGTATCATCAGCTACCACAGAAATGCCATTGTCGTCTGCTTCTACATCATCAACCATTTGCCTTTATATTATAACATCAGCTTCTTCTTGGATTGTTTTTTTAAATCAGCTCGATTGATTATGACACCTTTATTGAGAGCACAAGGGGTGAATTTTTTTATACGTACTTAAAGCTATACAATTCAGAGAGATCAGTTGTTGTTTGTTGTCATTGACACCTAGTATAACATTATGTGGTAGTAAAGACATGTCACTCGTTAGATTGTACACCCTTTAGACATAATATTCTCTACTTCACACTTTTAGTGCTGAACTTCATGTATCGGTAAAACGTTAAGTAAATATCTTTTTGTTTTCAGATTTTGTCTTATATAAGACTTAAAGTTGTAAATATAGTCATGTATCTTTCAGTCAAAAGGTCAATATAATTACTTATATGACAGCAGATCCATCTATTACTAAACATGTGATCTGGCTTTCAATGTGCCGCTAAGACACTTCTTTTTTACATTAAAATCTTCAGCACCTATTTGGATTTCCCTATTCTGAGATACCCTGGTTCTGTAAAAATAGCAGTATGTACTGGGTCAATACATGGTTTAGTATATGGTTAATTTCAATTTAACTAGAACTAGCTTGCAAGAAAATCACTCGAAAAATATCCCATTGATGTCATACACGTTCTTGTCGTTAGTGCTATTGTTCCTGTCACAACGTCCACTAGACTGGGTGGATACTTGCTTGGAAACAACGGATCAATACATTCTGTCAAAGCTCTCCGAATATTTGCTTAACTTTATCTTAGCTTCTGCATTAATACTCCCCAGCTTCTCTTCTTTGTGTTGTTCATCAGTTTCCACTAAATTTGCAGAGTTCATTTTCTCAGATATTCTTCCATTTTTCTAAATATATTCTGATTCAGCTCCGAACCTTGAGGGTTTCATGTTAAAGTGTTGAACCCCGGAACATGTCTCATGACAAACTCAACCTTTCAGAACTTTTCTTGTGTGCTGTAAGGCATTTTCTCCATTCACCTTATATAATAGAGGCCGTATCTCGAGTATGTCGGGTGGGTAGCGGCAAGAAGTGTGGTAAAATGAACTTAAAAGACGACAAGTGCAGGTGCCAATCATCTTCTCATTGTGTTCGGACATACATCATTATAAGAAGTACTGCCTTAATCAAACAATCCACCCACACATATTTGACGAACGACTGACAAATGCTATGTTGTTAAGATACAGTTCTAGATCATCAAAGGTCTGAAAATTATTTTGAGTAAAAACCTTGCACAACGATTCCTCTGTCACTATTAGTAGTGTCCGTACATTTAGTGGATATTGCGTCCCATTTAGGAGTTAGGAGCATTCAACAAATGTTGACTCTATGAACCTACTATTTGCCATAAGCGATCCCACTGATAATCTTTTAATACTATTCAATTATCCAATGGAAGTAGTTTGTGTAAACTGTTATTTTATGTGTTAAGAACATATGTGAGACTTAAATAGCATAGAATTCCGATTCCGATTCAATGTAGGGGAATGGAGTTTTAACTGCAATTAGTTGCATAAGCGCACATATTGGTATCCATCTTGCGCATAATCTGGAATTCGATTGGTTTACTTTCAAGAAAATAATCATCATAAAATAATGCAATTTTACGCTGAAAAGATCCAAAATAATTGCTAAAGTCAAGATTATATCACCATATACGTTAACATGCTGTAAACCGATGCCATCTCGGACGCCATTTTGAATTTTTCAAACAATCTATAAAGATACCAGCCCGGCATCATTTGGTGTCTTTATCAGTAACAGGTTCTCTAACAAGAAGCACTTTAACATTTACTATACACCACACTGTCGACTTTATGGCATTTTCTGTCGGACTAAAATCTTTTCACAGCAACGTTTGAACGAGTAAGTAGGTGTGCAAAGTTGTTGTTTAAAGATTGAAATAAGATGATTTAATAAATCTGAATTCCCTCTGCCATTGTAACCAACAAAAAACCCCTACTGTACATTTTAAATGTCCTGAACTTCTCGATCAATTCCACCGGGGTTACACGCCGGTGCCTTATTGGAACTCGGGCCTAGTAAATTTGGAATGTATCGATCAGAATCAGAGAAAATTGAGAAAAGAATGAATTTACCACAACGGTTCAGTGAAATCTCTGGAAGAAGCATGAGTTTTTTACATGCTCTGAAATAATACACATTTTAAATAAGTCATAACGTCTATCCTACTTATATTATGTATATAATTTATTATGCGATAATTTTACCATAAATACTCTTAGCTACTCATAATTTTAAAGTGCTTTGTTATAAAAGCGGAGTTAAATGAGAGTTGGAAACAATAACTCCCGTCATTGAAAATGTTTTTTTAATCGTCCTGTTTGTACCTTGACCCTTCCTATAGCTATCCACTGCGCCGACTGGGCCAGTCGAAGGTTGAACCAGAGCTGCATAGCAGATGTGGGTCCTGGCGGCGAGCAGACCTAATTTGGCCCCGTTAAGGTCGAGTGCGAGTTCGACACCAAGCCAGGAACGGCGATTACAGTGATACGTAAGTTCCCCTCTAGTTGCCGCAGCTTTTTTTCAGCTGGTTCACGTGGCTAGTTTGTTTAAAGGTCTCTTTACCGGATCGGCATTATGCGAGGATCCGCTTCTTAGTTTAATTGAACACCGATTGAACGTTGGTAGTAATACCAACTAATTAATGCAATTTCAAGCTTCTTCTATTTTATTTCCTTTAACTATTTGATTTCCTCAAAACATTATACAATACGATTGTTGTTGTTTTTGTAGTGGGCTATGGTCATCTAAGTTTTTGTCAAGAGGTTTTGAAGGGCGTGTTAGAAACAATTTTTAATAGTTGCACATACACGTGTTGCTGATTAACTGGTTAATCTTAATATTTATTACATTAAATTTTGCCTTTTTCCTGATCGAGACCATAAGATGGGAACCCAAGTGAAGGGCTACGAAGGAGCGGCCGAGTACAGGTCGCCCTCAACTACGAGACCAGATGGAGAGCGGCAGTAAAAATCGTCGACTCGTCTAAGGAGTGCGCCCAGTTCATGCGCTGGGATTGCCTGGCGGCTTTCATACACAACCCTTTCGACCCGGATATGCTGACGACGTTCTTGATGAACCGCACTGGGCAGAAGACGAACTACTGCGGTGGGGAATCTCCCGGAAACGGGAACTGCGCATGTGGAGAGACGAGATCCTGTTTCAATACGTCTCTTCCGTTATGAGAACGACGAGTTGTTGCGGTTCGATGTAGGTTTCGTGACGAACCAACATGAGATGCCTATCCACATGTTCTATGCTGGTGACACAGATAAACATGTATACAATTAATATAATTTTTGGTTTTACTGTAGCTGACATGCGGCCGAATTCAGTTTCAATGTGCGAATTTTAACTATTTCATGTTTTACATGATACATGTTTCATTTTAAAGACATGAGTGAGTCCAATTATTCCCATGAAGTACTCACACTAAAGTAATAGTTTGCAGCACAAACATAAATGATTTGTCCATTAATGCTTAAGTTATTTGGGGGTTTCATTTAATGAAATAACAAAATGTAACAGCTGACGCTCTTTTCTATATATAAAATATAACAAACCTAAGTAACATAGACCTGTACTGAAGGTCAATATAGCACCTTATAAACCGATTACCCATTAAGCTTGATCTTCGTTTGTACCTCTACATCATATGTCTATCGACCTAAATTAGAATACAATCGTTCACCATATTACGTTTTGCGCGGTTTAGTATCCTAGTATTCATACAGGTGCAGCAAATATGTTGGCAACTCTGAATATTTGTGTATTCATTTGCAAATATGAAACAGGCAACATAATAATATGTGTTACTGCGCAGGCATATGAACGCTTTGTACAGCCTAAACAAACACCATTTAATAATTTACCTTAAGGGTTATAGCATACGCATATGAAAGCTTTGTACAGCCTAAACAAACACTTTTTAAGATTGTACCTTAAGGGTTATAAAGAGTCCTGTCCAATTATCAAGTTATCTGTTGAAAACTTAATGTCTACATTAAAAAAACATTTCAGACATACAAACCGTTATATATTCCGATCCCACGCAATCTTTTTTACTTACTTTTCAGGAATCTTACATTATTACAAAAAAAATTCCAGGTAGTTCCACATAAGATGGTTTTCCCACTATCGGACCAATGCTGTGCACCTGACGTGCCTAGCTGATCGGGAACCCTTATATTTATCTCCGACAGCTTTGCTTTTTCTTATTTCACGTCTGCAAGTTCTTGCTCCCTCGCACCAAATTTCTTATAAATATTCTTTATCTAAAAACGAAAAAAGATTATCCGCATTCGTGTATTGAGACTGAATTCGCAGATTAATTTTAGCAGCGCTACGAACAGGGGAGATGCGTACTAGGAGATGGTCAGTTCGTTTTGTAAAGTTTTAGCTCTGTGATCACTTGCTGTTTTGCTTCTTTTACTTTTAAATCTTTAAAAAGAAACCTGGGTTGACAAAGCGCACGATCGGTAAGCTGCTAGTTGTTTAGCTGATATAATTAAGTTTCAAAGATGCGTTTGTTTGTTTTGCAATGTTCATTAGATGTTGTGATTTCATTTTCAGCGTAATGTGTTCTGTTTTTAGAAAAAAAACTGGCTCTTGAAAAATACCATGTTTTTAATAACATGTATAAGATAACGTATTAAGGGCAGAAATCAGTCACGTAAGCGGATGGACCAGTGCTGAGTGTCAGAAGTTTATCTAGAAACGAATTGAGCCTTATTTAACTTCCCTTTGTAATCCCGTTTGCAATTCCTTGTTACTGCCGGCTTTAATAGTCTTTTTCGTACGCCTGCTTTTGTGCAAATACGTCTTTCAGACATTAAGTCCTAAGACGACCGCTTTCCCTAAGAATTATAAATAAACAACATTCATAATACATTAGTTATTTCGAAAACGATAATGAATTTGTTTAAAATGGCATGTATTAAATTTGCACAAACAATACATATATTATTATTTTATGACATTGTATGGATATGTTGCTTATTGTTATAAATAATACATTATTAAACGAAGCAATCAATTGATCTGTACTTTAGTGAAACTACTCAAATATTGAATAAAATAACAAAAACGTTGTATTTAAGGATAGTTTTTTTTTCTCGTATTTTATTTTTCTAAAACGATATTTTTATTAATTGTGTGATGGCGAAGCTTTACGTAATTTTGAGTAACGAACATGCTTATTCATTGTCTCCATTTGAAAAGTACATGTAATGTCATCAACGATTTCAATGTTAATCTTATAAAATAAACAGGGGAGGAGGTTGTTATTACCCTCGGGCCTGTACAATGTTACTAGCTGAGTCATTCAAACAAGTAAAACCTTTAATATGCCTAAATTATTTGCTAAACTTGCTGCTCTCTTTTTTCTCCTGCGTTGAAAACTTCAGTTATGTGCATGCTTTTTTTCCAAATGTATCGCGCCCTAATTATTAATCGAGTATTAGTATCATTAGTAGTAGTAGTAGTATAAGTATAAGTTGTAGTAGTAGTAGTAGTAGTAGTAGTAGTAGTAGTAGTAGTAGTAGTAGTAGTAGTAGTAGTAGTAGTAGTAGTAGTAGTAGTAGTAGTAGAAGTAGTAGTAGTAGTAGTAGTAGTAGTAGTAGTAGTAGTAGTAGTAGTAGTAGAAGTAGTAGTAGTAGTAGTAGTTGTAGTAGTAGTAGTAGTAGTAGTAGTAGTAGTAGTAGTACTAGTAGTAGTAGTAGTAGTAGTAGTAGTAGTAGCAATATCGGCAGACATACATTCGGCCAATATTTACTCTTGTTGCAAATCTCACATGATCCCTTTATGGGCCACCCATATTGGTTTTCGTTTGGGCCTCACTTGCCCCATAACTTTTGATGGACCACTTTTCACTGTGAGCGCAGTTGAGATAATACACTTGATATTACAATAACTCAAACAAGTCACAACAATGAATACACGATTTGAAATTCTGGTAACAATAATGAAATAGTGTTTTATATTACCACAACGCTTCATTCACAATCACATCAACCGCATCACGTTCAAATCCACGGTGTAGATGCATATCGGTGGCCTCTCTGTCAAAATGCTGCCTCTCTGTTCATTCTCAGCTGCCTCTCTGTTTTAAAAATGAAAAATGGATGATCTTTATTCACAAAACAGGTAAGAAAATTTAAAATTAAAACCCGTAAACACATGTGTGCATAAAAAGAGGTGGTCCATGAGTTGAAGCATATATCTAGCTACAGGTTCACATTATTCCGCAGGTCCAAACACTTATCACAAACTCTATCGAAGATGGAATGATGACGAGGGTGGTGGAACAATCGTGCATACATGCCACTTTGATGACTTTTTAACATAGCTTTTCCGTAATATGTCAAATATCTAATGTCATTGATATCATCTTTATGATCAAAACTTTACGTTCAATGTGCGCTATAAACGGCCACCGGAAAAACTTTGCGAAACCGAAATTTCGCAAACTTAAGTACCCTTTTTCTTAAAGATTTGCTACTTTGAGACATAGTATGCGATAAAAGTCTTATTGTTGATTAATAATTGGTTATTTTCACTCAAAAAACGCGTTTTCTTCACTATGAAATTTATAAGCAAAGTTGGGGTTCCCATGGGATTTTTGCATTTTCCCATGGGATTTTCGATTTTCCCATGGGATTTTTTCTCCCATGGGATTTTTTTTCTCCCATAATTTGCAAATGGGAGAAAAATCCCATGGGATTTTGAACATTTTAAAAAACGTGTTTTATTTGCGTTTGCAATTATTTTAACGTTATTTAAGGACTGTATATTGGTTTTATGCCAATTATATATAAAAATATTTAGTAATAAAAAAATCCCATTTTAAAATGGGAGAAAAAAATCCCATGGGATTTTTTTCTTATTTTGCGAGATTTATTCATGAAACTTTCAGAAACATCATATTTTATGAAATGATGAACAACTACGATATTTTAATGCGTTTATTCGTGTTTAAAAAAAACAAAAAATCCCATGGGATTTTTAAATCCCATGGGATTTTTTTCTCCCATGGGATTTTTTCTCCCATGGGATTTTTTTCCAATGGGATTTTTCAGTTTCATAAGCCGAATAAGTTTCTTAATGCGAAAAACACCAATAAAGGAAATAATAATTATAATTTTGAATAATAAGTTGAATAATATAAATAACATGAATATTTTTAAAATGAGTTACAATTAAAGGTTTAAGCTAGTAGAACTTATCATTTCTTGTTCGAGCAGATGGTTGAGTCCAATTGGTGAGTATGCCAGCTTAGAACCAGTATAAATGCATCGCAGACAGACAACGCTGTCATACTGTACACACCGCTGAGTAACAATCTTTATTGTATTTCATTTTGCAACAGAAAATGAACTCCGTAGTATAATTGATCTTATATATGCCCTCTGCTTTTGAAAGCGTGCAACACATTAACATAACAATAAGTCCATGCCAAAAACTATGAGCAAATTCCATTCAAAGCTATATACACATTATAAAGGTCAGATGACCCGCGTCATGCGAAAATGGGTCTTATGTCATATGCGGCAGAAGTTGGTCCATCCTAGCTTGTCCAACCGCGCAGTCTGGTCAAGTACTACGCTGACTGATATATAAAGTCAAGCCATGATTCGTGGTCTCATATCCAAACTCGGTAGCTCCTGTGCGAAACTTTCACCGGAAACGACGGCACCGAGACGGGCGCTCGAACTTTGCGGATGCGCGTTATATGTTATATATAATAGCGCGATGTGTTTTTTCTTGCCTCAAATTAGTAAGCCCAATCAGCGTTTTATTGTGTTCTTTGCTTCTACTATTAACAAGAACTTCAACTGATACGAACATGAATTTTATTTTAATATGTTTATTTAATGCTCGGAAAACTCATTGTATATTTAGACTACTACTTATAAAACAAAGTCGGGTTTTCAACATCTGTTTTCGGCATAAAAATTGTTATTCCAAACCAGATTTTACGCACTTTACTGTACAAAATGCCGTTAGGGCCACCGTGGTTACTCATTAAAATCCAGAGGGCGAGAATGCGAGAACGCGAAAGTACGATGACGACAGTGCGGCAATACGATGGCGACAATGCGTTCGTACGATTGCGAAAACGCGCTAGTACGATGACGACAATGCGACAGTGCGACAATACAATGGCGGCAGTGCGATAGTACGGGGCGACAATGCGATAGTCATATCGTACTGTCGCCGTGGTATCATCGCAATGTCGCCATCGTTCTATCGCATTGTCGCCATCGTATTGTCGCACTGTCGCCATCGCATTTTCGAATTGCCGCCATCATACTATCGCGTTATCGCATTGGCACCATCGTACTATCGCACTGTCGGCTATCGCCATCGTATTGTCGCATTGTCGTCATCGTATTTTCGCACTGTCGTCATCGTATTATCGCACTATCGAACTGTAGTATTGTCGCCATCGTACTATCTCACTGTCGCCATCGTATTGTCGCACTGTCGTCATCGCACTGTCTGATTGTCGTCATCGTATTATCGCGTTCTCGCATTGTCGCCATCGTACTATCGCATTGTCGCCATCGTATTGTCACCCTGTCATCATCGTATTGTCACATTGTCGCCATCGTACTATCGCGTTCTCGCGTTCTCGCCCTCTGGATTTTAATGTGTAACCACGATGGCACTAACGGTATTCCGTAATACTGCTAAAGCACAGTATGATTAGGTCACTCCCAATGCTCAAATCTCTATGTCTATTTTAGTAACAACACATGTCTATGGAAGGATATTTAGGTAAAAGTTACATCATTCGTGGTGAATATTTACATTATGACTGATGCTTATTCTAATTTGCTTTATGACAATTCCAACATGCTTGTTGTCTATTCGTTTATACTTGATGATTGCTGCAACATTACATCATTCATGAATAATATTTACATTATGCGTGATGTTTATTCTAACATGCTTCATGACAGTTCCAACATGCTTGTTCTCTATCGGTTATACTTGATGATTGTTTCAACATGCTTGGTGACTATCCAATGTTTGTGTGTTCATTATTCCTGAAACCAGTCATAATCGGTTTTGCCACTAAGCGTCATTAACAACGGCAGTTAGCAACAGGCAGTAAGCAGAATGCAAGTTACTAAATTATGACATCAGGTGGCGCGCGTTTATTTTCCGTATGTTGAATAAATTACTTTTCGGAAAAAAAAGCGAAAACATCCGAATCATTTTGACTAGTAAACTGAATAAGCTGAATTAGTTCCCTTCGTTATATAATCTCCATTAAACTAAATACGTTCATTATTGCCATGAAGACCAGTAAGTTTACACAATGAATTGACTGCCGTGAATGTTTTTGATATTTGTAAGATGCAATTGGCACTCAAGAAATTATACATGTATTTTATTCAGAACATAACGGGGCTGATGTGTTGGAATTGTGGCCCTTCCCTAGTCCAAATAATTACAGTAGACGTAATCTACCGATGTGCATTGCATATCGACCTCATATTTATAAAGTAGCCCAAACCCCCATTGCCACAGACCTGTGCGTGAAACTTTCAGATTTCTCTAGTCTGTTTACCATGCTATAATTACAATTTCTATAAACACATATTTATCATTTTATGACTATATAATGTCTGTGGTATACAGAGAAACCTGAAAGTTACAAGTACTCGTGTCTAGTACTGTACAACTATTGTACTCCTCGTTGAGAAAACAACTACTTCATCTTCATGTATTAAAATATCATAAAACATAATTTTCAATCAAGTTGGAAAAAATCAATAAATAAATGTCATATAAACAGGTTTTTCATGAACGTTGACGTCGCTCTTGGTTACCAGAAAAATTCCCACGCACGGATTTCAACCGTCATTGTTTACAATCAATTAAGTGCATAAGTACTTGAATTTGTATAGTGTTTTTTAAAAGTGTCCAGCTACAGGTGGTTAGCGTGTGGCTATAATACTAGTTAGTGAAAACATATTTTGGAATGATAAGTAATCATATTATAACGAAAAATCAACTTTAAAAAAAAAAAATAAGTTAAATATATATTCAACAAGGTATCCAACTCGAAATCATCCGAAAACGGGATGCATCGTTTTAAACAGCCATTACTTCATCAATTTTGCAGCGATTTTCACGATCTTGGTCTTATTCAACGCAGAAATAAATTTCCTTTCTGGAAATGTATATGTCTTGCAATATTTTTACAAATACTGGGTCAACTTTTAAAAAATAACACGATACACAACTCGCGTGACCCAGCTGTGATCGATCAGACAGTATTCATGACTGAAATCTTCACGGGGAAATGGGCATTTTCCCTGCAAAGTTCACGAACCTCGATACCATAATTCAATAAAACGTATGAAAAAAACATTCTTACCGTGCTTGCCGTAGAATTATGCATCAAAACTAACTGTCCAGCGCATTTTCAAACCTTTGTTTACATACATTTCAACCAACTGACATTTTAAACACAAGAGTGATTTCATTGCTCCAATGCGGAGTTGTGTCTTTACAACTGGAGATTTCATTCATAAATACGGTCTGATCGATAACAACTGGGTCAAGCGAATTATGTATAGCTTTATTTCTTAAAATTTGACCCAGCATGTGTAGAAATATAACAATATATATACATTTCCTAAAAGGATAATTCATTTCTGCGTTGAATAAGACCGGGTCATGAAAATCGCTGCAAAATTAATTTAGTAATGGCTGCTCAAAACGATGCAACCCCTTTTCGGATGATTTCGAGTTGGATACCTTGTTATATATAAAACGGTAGTGATTTTTTTTACATAGAAAATTTGATTTTTCGTTTTAATATGATTATTTATCATTCAAAAAGATGTTTTCACTAATTATTAGCATAGCCACACGCTAACCACCTGTGTGTCCAGCACGTGTGCCGGGAGAACAGGGCTTAATGTATTTTTTGTTAAGCTCTATAATATTTATATCCAATCTGTATGAAAAAATGTCGGTGAACATTATTCCGGTGTTAATTTTTGAAAATATTGAGGCATTCGTTAATTATGGATCTAAAACGGAACATTAATCCGCAAAAAAAAACACCGGGCATATTGCATATAAGATCGGACACATGAAATTATTTCGAAAGAAAGCAATAAGAGTTTCAATTCTACATGAGTAAGTCTCGCTGTGCACGATTACGCTCTTACTGCTCGTATATATTTGGCTCTTGGCAAATACCTAGTGTTTTATTTTGCTTAATCTAAATTGTGTCATGCATCTATATGTACTTAAAGCAGCATGACCAACAGCTCTTTCATATGTGAAAGAGATTGACACGAAATACCTACCCATCTATAATAAAGTTTATATGTGCACTTCAATATTATAGTTTTAAAGCCTTTTATGTGGTGCAATATAAAAGTACTCTAGTAAATTTGAAATTATGTAATCGATTTCCTCTCAACATACATGCAAAGTTCCAGATAACTTTTTCAGCAAAATCTTGGTTTACACTCTATAATAATCCAGCCTTAAAGTCTATTATTAATTCTTTTTTTTTCAGGTAAATATAATTTTTGGCACATCCGCATTTAGGTTTATAGTCTAAGAAGAGCTAATGACAATTGCCGGGTTACAGCAGACTTTTTGCGATAAAAGGACCAGATAATGGAAAACGTTCGGCTTTTCGACTGTTGTAAAGATGGTCTGTTATTCATAATAACGTTAAAGTGCTGTTGATTTCATAATTGTAATGAGGGCCTAGACGAGTCGGAACTCATTGATAAAATGTTTACATTATATGCATTGATATTGAGTTTTACGCATGATCACACATTTTGAATTCTTATTTTATTTTTCCAATGTGTAACCGTACGCACAGAATTTAAGTCTACTTTTTTACTAAATTTAATTCAATTTTTTACGACTTTAAGCGTCTTATCTGGAGCTCTGCATACATGCATTAGTAGCATATATTGAAATATATCCATAGACTTTCTTTGGTTATTGAAGGTAAATTACTGTACAAAAATTATGGTTAGTCATTAACCAAAAAAAAGTTAAGTCTACAAACACGCGGTTAATTTCGGTTCAGTAGCAAATATCTTACAAAGGTGCGCAACTTCTCCTATAACATAAAATTTCCGTTATACGCCGTAAATTTCCGTAGTCCTCCGTAGCATTTCGGAATGACTGTCAATTGACATCATTGTATCATGCATGATAGTATGTTGCTTTGTGCTTGGGTGAAACTCACATCTTACCATCGCGTTAATTTATTCAACGCATTAATATTTGATTTCATTATGCACTGCGCCTATTGCACAAGTCTCTCTGCACAAACCAACATACACATATGCAGCATGCAATTAACGAACAATAATGTTGCATCTGTACACATGCATGATACCATTAAGCAGAATGTAAATAGACATTGGACATCAGGCAAGATGTAAGTGTCATCAAGCATGAAAAGGTGTCTACATACTAATTGAAAGTACCATCAAGAATCATGACACAGTCACAAAGAAGGATGTAATTTTTACCTAAATACCCTTCCATATTTGTCGGCACTGTGTGTTTTGCTTAATTTCACTGAAGAACGTCTACTGGTAAATCTTACAAAAAAAGTGATAAATAAGACTGAGTAGCAATTTTTTCGGCGTTGCTGTTTAACGTCAAATTTGGCCTTTCAACGAACTTCTTAAAAGCCCATTGAATTTTAATGAAGAAGTTTCCCGCTTGTAGGTCCGAATGAATTAAATCAAATTTTGCAATTGGCAATTTGATAGAAATCCCCATAAAACATTGCACATAGCTTTCTGAAATAAACAGGCCACATTGAACGCATTCACGATATCCAACAGCTCTCTTTGCAAAGACCTATCTAGTGTTTCTTGGCGGTGTAAGATCTATAATTAGAACATCGTCACCTAAACATCTACTAATAGAAGAGCATATTTTGGGGAAACAAATTCAATAAGAGTATAAAACGTCCACGATCAATAATGTGTAGTTTGTTAAAGATATCACGGCAGTAAAAACATAGCACTTTAAAGAGACCACAATCTGGTACATTTGGTCAATTGTTGCGTCCGTGGCGGACAATACATTTTTAAAAAGAAAGCGTACAAAAAAGCAAACACAAAGTTCTTCGTAAGCTTGTTTTAATCTTAAAAACACATAATCGACAGTCATTCCAGTCAAATACAATACTAACAGTCAGCACTCTAGAGATCAAAATTGCGGATATAAATATTTAATTCAGGGATATCAAGTGTATCAAGTTCGAATTCCGGAAAAAATAGCCGGTAGTCTGGGGCATTAGGTCCCTTACAGGGATAAAAGGTAAATCCCCGCCCGAGCCGTAGCTAACTGATTTATTGTAGTCTTTCTAGTTGCAATTTCTGGTGAGTACAATGCGGAATATTACGGATATTTGCAACATGTCGAAGATTTTCGGAAAGTAGCGAAGAGGTTTTCGTCAGTTAATATTCATGTCCGTGCCGGCCGCTAACTTATCAGAATCAATAAAAAAGAACCAGGAAAAATCGGTACCGATCGCAAATTTCCGGAATTCCGATAAAGCTTCAACATAATTTGTTCTCAAATGATCGCGAACTCGAACGAATCTGTCCCTACGCCTCCAACTCCCTTTAAATCTCATCGGACGTACATTGATCTCAAAATCTATCCTTGACGACTCAAATCATATTTCCTGAATAGTTTGGCCTATTGACGTCCCTGTAATTATAACAATGGTCTTTTGGATAAACACCGCTAAGTTGTTGCAATATAATAACCGTTTAAAATAGTTACCGGTTTTCATTTAATAAAATGATTAAGTCATATTCGAGATTTCAGCGATTGCCAATATTTTGCTTTTGTTTCTCATAAGCATATGGTGCTTGGTATCTGCTATTGACTCCTATGTAGATTGCAAATATTACATAACCTTTACAGCGGCCGAGCGCAGATATCTGCATTTGGCCGCTAAAAAGAAAAATCTTTGCGCATTAATTTAATTCAAATCTCATTATCATAATCAAAATCATCATCATCGTCGTCGTCGTCACTACTACCACCACCACCATCATCATCATCATCATCATCTTCTTCTTCTTCTTCTTCTTCCTCCTCCTCCTCCTCATCATCATCATTAACAACAACAGCAACACCAACTTAACATCATCATCAAACAACAATAAACATCGGTAGCATACAATGTGCTTCATCAACCATACATAATTATATGCGTTAAAACACCATAATAGAACAGCATGAATGAAGCTGTCTATTACTCTTTTATATTTCCTATACCAATATTTTTTTCGTTAATTGAAGGACTAGTTGAAATCTTCTATAAAAGCCCTCCCACCCCCCCAAAATAAAAAAAAAATAAAACATAATAATAATAACCCTAGCAAACAACAATAAACATAGGTTAGTTAGTATACACTGTGCTTTAGTATGGTGTACGAACTGGTCCAAAACTATTCTAAACTGTCCGAGACAGTTTAGAAACCGTCCGGGACGGTTTGTAAACTGTCCCGGACTGTTTACTAAACTGTCCCGGACAGTTTACTAAACTGTCCCGGACAGTTTACAAACTGTCCGGGACGGTTTAGGAAAGTTTTGGACCGTTCGTGCGCATAAACCGTCCGGGACGGTTTAAACTGTCCGGGACAGTTTAGTAAACTGTCCGGGACAGTTTAGTAAACTGTCCGGGACGGTTTAAACTGTCCGATACGGTATTATTTATATCAACCAATCAGAACACTCCTTGCAATAATGCTTTACTTTAGAAGTCGTAATGTAATATCGTTGTCATCTCGAGCGACGCTATTTTTCTCAGACAAAACATTATTTTAAAATAATTGCTGCCAAAAACGCCAGAGTTAAAAATGATTATTTTATGTACTCGAAATAAATGTATTTGCCCACAAAGTATTTCTGACATTGGTAACGAATTTCTTCTTTTACAGTCGCTGCCCTGAAACTGTCGAGTAGGTGTAAACTCGGGATATGATGTGGTCATTCTGTTCACATTTCTAGCCAGAGCATCCAATCTTGTCAGTGAAGAGTTAATCACCTCAAGGGACCTATTTGTCTCTAAAATTCTTGTAATGGAATTTAACACCTCCCGACAAGTCTCTAAAAACCGATCTCTGTCCATATTCGCGTACAAATGATAAATTATCGAACAATCACTCGAGTGAACGTTACTAAAACGGAAATTCTCACTTTCGAAATGGCACACAAATGCGAAGTGTTCTGATTGGTTGATTGACTCCTCCTAAGAACCTTTGCCGTACTAAAATTTATGCCTGTAAACCGTCCGGGACAGTTTAGGAAACCGTCCCGGACAGTTTCCAGGAAACCGTCCCGGACAGTTTCCTAAACTGTCCCGGACGGTTTGTAATACACAAAATAAATCGCCCGGTACAGTTTACAGACGCACGAGCGGTTCAAAAGTAAGAAACTGTCCGGGACAGTTTAGTAAACTGTCCGGGACAGTTTACAAACCGTCCCGGACGGTTTATAAACCGTCCCGGACAGTTTAGAATAGTTTTGGACCAGTTCGTACACCATACTTTAGCAACCATGCATAATGAATGTTTATGACTTCGGACCGTTGTGATCAAATTTAAAAAAGCAAGATGGTATGTATGCGGCACACAACACATAGATAATTATAGTTTTATACCTTAAACGTAGTTCATCAAAATAAAGATAAGTTATTATCTATGTAATACTTAAATTAGGTTTATAACGTATGCATATTTGTCTAAAACTTGTGAAATGTGATTCGTAAGCCGACGACAACATTATCATTCGGACCCTTCTCCCCACCTTACAATCGAGATTAAACACCTATGGAGATCCCGATCTTATCAATGAATAAACCGGTTCAATGATGTCAAGTCAAATAAAACATACTATTACTATCCAAATAAATATCTATCAAAAAATGTAAATTGATATACCTACTTAACTAAAACTAAACTTAAACGATTAGCAAGAAAAATATATAAAGAAGAAGCAGGCAAAGTAGGCAAATTAATTGTAACATATGTTTTCTCAGTCTCCCACTGTTGAACAATATAAATAG
Source organism: Dreissena polymorpha (assembly GCF_020536995.1). Taxonomy (NCBI): domain Eukaryota; kingdom Metazoa; phylum Mollusca; class Bivalvia; order Myida; family Dreissenidae; genus Dreissena; species Dreissena polymorpha. Next base: position 4,163,786 of record NC_068358.1, read on the forward strand.
TATTTATCGCCACCCCAAAAGGGATCTTTATCACACGTTTGGCTCAACTAATATATAATTGTGACAGGACAAACTGTCAACAAATACCTTGTTAATGTTTTATACATAACTCCAATCAAAGGTCAACTTCCAAGGAAACTGCGGCATGTTAAAACTGTTGATTATGACAAAATGTTGTTTAGTACAAATCAGTACAATAGCGTCTGTTATGTGGCCTATACTAATCCAGTTAAATAAAACTTTAATCGCAGAAAAGTTTAGATTCTTTACACCTTTAAAGGGGCCTTTTCACAGATTTTGGCATTTTTTTTAACTTATTCATTAAATGCTTTATATTGATAAATGTAAACATTGGATCATAAAAGCTCCAGTAAAAAATCAAGAAAAAAAATAAAAAAAAGGAAATGTACATTGCCCGGAGCAGGGTTCGAACCAGTGACCCCTGGAGTCCTGGCAGAGTCCTGTAGTATAAACGCTTATGCCTACTGAGCTATTCCGCCGAGTACACATTCTCGACGTATTTTATACCTTATATAAGCAATCTTCGTAGTTTCACAAAATTTAACGACAAAAACAGAACTCTCCAAATTATTCAATCGTTTCGCGTTGCAACGCTTTATAATTTTTAGGTTTTAAAATCGTCAAAAGATGCATATAATGGCTATATTAGAGCATGGTTAATGTTCAGTATTACTGTTTCCTCACAAATATCATAACTAAAACGAAAACTTACGAATCTGAAACAACTTTTTTCAAT